>NC_056747.1:428795612-428975612 GCF_019279795.1 Protopterus annectens | reverse complement strand
TGTTCCAAAGACCAAATTACCACCGTAACAGCTACAAACAAATGCAATTTGAGAATCATGCTGCTCAATGCTAGAAGTCTAAATCTCAAAATGCACTCGCTCAAAGTACTCCTTAAAACTGAGAACATCGACATTTGTGCTGTAACAGAGACCTGGTTCAAGGCAGCAGAAAGCACCCCTACACTACTATGCTGCAACTCATTCCACACCTTTTGGCCCCAGAACTTGGACTGAAGCTCCAAAGGCGGTGGTGTTTCCATATTCATAAAGGATGCGCACACCTCCAGACTGGTAGCCCAACATAACGCATCTGAGATACTTCAGGTGCAGCTAACATTGGGTAAGACAGCAATTCAGGTCATTATCTGCTATAGGTCCCCAACCATGTCCCAAGATTCACACTCCACATTCCTAAGCACCCTGTAGAATATTAGGGTCCAACCTAACACTCTCATACTGGGCAACTTTAACTACCCCTCCATTAACTGGGAAAACTACTCATGTACCAATACACTTGCCCAACGCTTTCTGGAATTCATTAATGCCAATGCCCTGGACCAGCTCATGCTTATCCCCACTAGAGGTAGCAACATCCTTGACCTGGTCATTATTAACATGGGCGACTGTTGCTCTACACCAATATTCAACTCCTCCCTGGTTAGATCCAATCACAAGCTAATCACCGTGGAAATCCACATCCCTTCCACCCCCCCCAGCACCCATGCAAATGGAGAATAGTTGCATGACTGCCAAATCATACACCAGTGCACTGTATGAGCACATACACAAATGCATGGATCTACCCATACCCAATAGAACTAAGACGCTCTCCTCAAAAAAAAAAAGGAAGCCAATCTGGTGGTCCCCTGCCATAAACAAACTCTACAACAGAAGTAGGAAATTGATGCAGAAAAAGGTGAACTCCCAAGACTGGAAAAAACTCCCTTATCAGCCTCAACAAAAGATTGAGATCTCTCATCAAATCCTCTAAACCTAGCTATGAAAACAGAATTGCAGCAGATTGTAAAGACAACCACAAGGCCTTCTATAGTTATGTAAAGAATCTCCATGGCAATACCCAGATTTGCTCTGAGCTACTGCACAATGGTACCTCCTATACTGAGCTAACAGATATTGCAAATACACTGGTGGGCAGATTCACTGCTAACTTTACCCTGCCCCCCCCCCAAAGGACCAATCACAATATCGGTAGATTGCCAGGCACCCAGTATTACAGCTGCACAGGTTAAAACAGCACAGTCCAAGGCCAAGAATACAGCTTCTATGGGACTTGACAGTATCTCTGGCTATGTTCTACATGAAATACAGCGTGAACTGGCACCTCACTTGTGTGCCCTGTTCAATCACAGCCTCACCTCAGGCTTTGTCCCTACCAAATGGAGCACTGCTACAGTCATCCTTCTCCACAAAGGAGGAGTGACTACAGACCTCGGGAACTATTGCCCCATTAGCCTGATGAGTCTGATATGCAAAGCTATGGAATGCATCATCATGGACCTAATAAACAAGTATATAGGGAATTTCCAAACTCTGGATCCTACACAGTTTGTTTTTTTTGAAGGATAGATCATGCCTGCTCAACTTGGTCGACTTCTTTGAGTCAGTCACCAGAGTTGTGGATGAAGGTAAGGTAGTTCATACAGCCTACCTTCATCTGGCCAAAGACTTTGATACCATTCCCCACTCAAGAATCATAGAAAAACTTACTAAGCTAGGCATCAACCACTATATCACTAGATGGGTTGCAAACTGGCTCACAGATAGAACCTACAGTGTGACTCCAAGTCAGACTGCCGACCAGTCACAAGTGGAGTCCCACAGGGTTCGGTCCTTGGTCCTCTCCTGTTTGGTATCTACTTCTCTGAATTCCAGGCCAACACGGAGGGACTCTGTCTGACAAAGTTTGCAGATGATTGCAAGTTGGGAGCTATTATTAACTCCCCAAGTGATGTTGACATCCTGCAGAAAGGCCTCAGTGACACCAACGACTGGTGTCAGAACCATGGCCTTAAGCTCAATGCCAAAAAATGTGTCTTCATCCCCTTTGGGAAAAATCCAGTTCACTTGAATTACCACATTGATGGTAGTCCACTGAACACAGAAGGCATTATAAGAGATCTGGGAACCCAGGTTGTCAGCAACTTCTCTTTTGACCACCACATTGCCACTATGGTCAGAAAGTCCTTCTATGTGGCACATCTCATTACTAAGGGTTTTGCAACCAGGAAGAAAGAGGTCATTGTCTCCCTCTACTCTTCCCTCATTAGGCCAATCATCGAGTACAATGCCCCATTTGGCATGTACCTCACTAGACACCTGCAACAACTGGAGAGGCCACAAAAGTACTTCACAAAGAGGATCCTAGGCCTTAAACACTTGTCCTATATGGACAGATTCAAAAAACTCCAACTATTCTCTGCCTCATATTGCCTACTTAGAGGTGATCTCTGCTTGACTTACAAAGCCATGTCTGACCCAGTTCTGTTAGAAATGCTACATCTAAAGAAATCCCAATCCCTCCGTGCCACATGCTCCAGAGACCTCAACCTCATTACCACAATCAACAGAACATGCTGGAGGGACAGGTTCATAACCCAGAGACTGCCCATGTTATGGAATAAACTTCCCATACATGTCAAAAAGAGCACCTCACTGGCCCTCTTTAACAGAAATCTTGATGAGTGGATGGGAAATAGAAAATTCAGGCCGGGGATCACTCCAGTGGCTCTACTCAACAGAGGCACTAGGAACTAAGGTTGGGTGGCACGATGCCAGGGTAATCCTATGGGCTTGTAAAGGCTCCAGGGCCATTAGCCTAGTACACACCTATGAACCTATGACTCTATAATGATTGCACCTAATTTGCAATCATCATCAAATTGGTAAGCCAAAGGCTGCCTACTTTAGCTTGGAGTTCCAAGAACTTCCAAACAGTAAAGGGTGCAGCACAGATCCTTTTGGTACGTCACTGGTAAAGGGTCTACTGGTAGAGGAAGACTCACCAACACTGACAGTATATGTTTGTCAGTGAGCCAATTGGCTACCCATCTAATGACATAAGGGTTGATTCCTAGCTTGGAGACTTTCTCAATAATACCTAAGAGGGGGAGGGGTTGTGTCAAAAGCCTTGGCTAGGTCAAGATAGGCAGTATGCACTCTCTTACCTTCATACAGGGCTTTGGTAACTTTCTCAAAGAATTCTAATAGGTTTGGGTCTAGAGTTTGAAGGTTGGCTTTGTCCTTGTTGATAAGGTCCATGATGATTCTTTCCATGGCCATTTCAGATGAGGCTGGTGAGACTTATGGGTGTATAGTTCTCAGGGTCAGTTGGTGGCCCCCCCTTTGTGCAAGGGGATTCCTGCTGCTGTTTTTCACTCTGTTGCACAAAGCTAGTTCTCAGGATATGGTTAAAGAGAACAGCAAGTGGGTCCACTAGGTCCTGTTTTAGATTGCTTAGTAAGCAACCGAGGATGTTATCTGGTCCCACTGAGGACATGTTTTGGGGCTTGGAGAGCAGATATATGCCCTGATCTCTAGAGATACTAGGCAGAGGACTGGTGTCAGGTATGCTTTGGGGTATGGCTGATGGGGACAGGGGTGAAGTTTGTGCCAAATCTATTAGCTAGCATGTTAGGAATTTCCTCCAGTATAGTATGAGTAGAGCCACCTAGTACCAGTTTGACACATAGCTGTGTATTCCCTTTTAGATTTCAGACATAGTTAAAGAATGCCTTATGATTTTCCTTGGCTAGAGATGCTATTTTAACGTTGTAGTTCATTTTAGAGCACATTACAAGATTTCTGACTTGCTTGTTCAAGCTATGGAGGGAATTCTTCCTCTGCTGAGTCAGTTCCCCTTTGTTCTTAGACATCTGTTTCTTCCTCTTGTTATATAACCTGTTTATATTTGAGGTCCCCCAGAGTGGATTTTTTTCAAGAGGACCTGGTTTTGATCTGGTCAGGTACAGCCGAGTCTATACATTTGTTCAAGCAAGTGTTTATACAGGGCATTTGCGTATACCTATGCATAGGAAACATTGTTGTCTGTAATTGCAGAGGGTATAAAACTTTTTAAACCATCACTTAGTAGGCTGTAGTTTGCTTTGGAAAAGTTTTAGTTTTTTGCTGCTGAGAGGGTGCCAGGTCCAATAGTTACTTCAAATGTGAATGATTTATGTCCGACCTTACCAGGGAGGGCATAACACAGGAGGGAGTGCAGTGATCCCCCCCATGTTGGTGAGTACTATGTCTAGGACATCTGAGCCCCTGTGAGGATGCAGAATAACTTTTCCAGAGAATTTGTGTTGACAAAATCCGGGAAACTATTGGCAAGCGAGTCTGTCCTTGTGAATGTCTCTCAGTCAATGGAGGGATAGTTGAAATTTGCCATGACTAAGATGTTGGGCTGTATGGTGAGTATCTCCAGTAAGTCCACATAGGTGATGTGCTTTTCTTGGTTCATGGTGAGGAACCTATAGCTATTAATGATGTGGCAGAGTACTTTCCCTATAGTTAATTAAAGGAGTAGTTCAAGGGAGTCGTGCTGTTTCACCAGTCTTGAGGTGTACTTGTACTTAATGAAGATGGATACACCTCTACCTTTGGGTCTTTTATGCTCATTTTTGAGGTCTGAATGTCTGGAAGGCATTGTAGTCATGCATGGCTGGGGTGTTCTGCATGGCCTTAAACCATGTCTCAGTGACCTCATAGGCATCAGCATTTTCCAAGATGAGGTGTGCTTACAGGGAGTGCAGCTTCCAGTTCAGACTCCTAGCATTAAGCAGCAAAACCTTTAGTTTGTCTTGAGTGTATTTTGCTACATAGGAAATTTTGTTGTTTTGACATTGCCTATCTTTGTCAGTATCTAAAAGCTTAGAGGAGACGGGTGCAGACAATCTCTGGCCAAGCAGTGTGGCCTGTCAACCATGTCTTCCCAGGCTGACAGATACCAGATCCCACTAGACTGACATCAGAAACTAAGCCAATTGTTGAAGTTGATCATTTTTTGTTTATATTGTGGCATCATTCTGGGTGAAGGTAAAATGCTGCTTAGGTCTAGGGTTATACCTGCCTGGAATATAAAATCTGAGAGTTCAATCATGTTTCTCTTCATAGAGTCCAGAGAGGTATGCCTCAAGTCATTCACCCCAACATGGACTATGACAGAGTCGCAAAGTTACTTGTTAAGTGACTTAATTGCAGGCATGATTTGATGGATCCTGGCACCTGACAGACAACTGACCATGGCCTTCTCTTTATCCAGCCTGGTGAGGGTGACATCTGTGTGTCACATTATGGAGTCACCTATGGCTAAGACATTAGGTTTTGAGGTGTTTTGCCTTAGGGTCTTATTTGCTGAGACACTGGTGTATGTGTTATTATGTGTAGTGGTTAACATTTGCATAGCAGCATGTGAAAGTGGTTTATGTTTGAGAGGTGTCTGACCTTTAGGTAGGCTTCTAGTGAGTACCTTTGCTTCTGTGGGCTTATGTGCTATGACCTTATTTTATGTAAGATGTGAAGACTGTGTGCCAACAACCTGTTTAATGTCCAGTTTGTTGTTACATGAGCAAATTAACTCCCATTTTCATAGTGTAATTACATCTCTCACACAGGTTATTTGTTAGTTTTAAGAGTACAAGGTTGTCAGTATATGTGAGGCAATTACTACATTGCCTCAGGATGCCACGTCAACCAGGCTGGCTGGAGAAATGATGGGAAACTGCCCATCCATTACAACAGGTTCTTTACCATATGTACCATTAGATAAGTGAGTTGGCTAGTCAAACTAGTTTTTTTTTGCACTACAACTAACAAAGGAGCTTGTTTTAGTGAAGGCTAGGGATGAAAAGTGTGGCAACACTGCCCATTGTACAGCTGAGTTGTCTGAAGTTCACCAGGGAAGCTTGGGAGTGTTCCATTGACAGACATCTAAGGAAAAATTGTGTTTCAAGGTATTTGCATCTATGCAGGGCACCTCTAACCCCTGCTACTCAGTGCATAGCAACACTAATGCAGGTGACAATAAACATTTTTAAGCTAATCTACCAATAGGAAAGCAGACAATGAACCTTCCTCCAGCAAGCCTCAGCTCAGACAAGGCTGTATCTACACTCTTCTGCCCCATGAGGGGCAGGGAAGCCCTTCTTAATGTAAGGTGGGTGGTTTAGTGCTCAAGTGTATCAATAACAGTAGATTCAGCAGATCTGAATCTAGACTATGCTATCCTAGGTATCAGTACAGTTGAAATCAAGTGTAGAAAATTATGCAGTCACAAACAGTAAATAATGCAGCAGTTAGATAAAATTCAGTTTTATAACACAAGATATACTTATTTTCTTGTTTTTAGCCTAGGATGCCTTGGATTTCAGCAGAAACACTCTGCAGCTCTGGCAAAAGATGCCAAATGTAGAGCAACTCCAGTTAATTGAGCACAAACCAGAGGCTGGAATACAGGTAAAATAAATACTTTTAAGCTAATTAGCTTTGGATATCTTGGATTTCAGCAGAAACACTCTGGACCTCTGTCAAAAGACACCACACATGGATCAGTTCAGGCTAATTGAGCACAAGCCCATGCAAACACAATGCTTAAATATAGGCAAAAATAAACACGTTTAAGCTAATCTACCTATAAGAAAGCACACAATGAACCTTCATAAAGCAAAACTCAGGTTAGACAAGGCTGGAGCTACACTCTTCTGCCATAAGGGTGCAGGGGACCCCTTCTTAATGTAAGATGACTGGTTTAGTGCTGAAGTGTATCAATAACAGGCTAGATTCAGACGATCTGAATCTAGACTATGCTATCTAGGGTAACAGTACAGTTGAAATCAAGAGCAGAAAATGATGCTGTCACAAACTGCTACAGCCCACAACATCCTTTATAAACCTTATGCCTGTCCTGCACAAAGCTCTGTTCTTCCTGTCCCCCAGACAGACCCCTTCATTCTACTGATAAACAACTTTCACCCTCTATAAACCTCAAAAAGCAATTGGAAATAGCCTTTACTGTTACTCTCTTGCCAAAAATGGAATTCTAGCCCACTGGTTATTAGAACTGTAATTTGCCATCCTTCCTTCAAGCATCTTCTGAAAGACCACCTATTAAACTCATGGCTCTGCTCGTGCTAGCCCGTCCCCCCAAGTTAACATAAATCTTGTCTACTTTTCTCTACCCCTGTCTGTACAGGTTCTCTAACATTCTCCTCTTCCTCATCCTTACCTGGCCATTCTACACTCTGTGCCACTTTACATAACCTTTTCCTATCACCCCCTCCCCATTTTTACTAACCTGTTCTAATGTCTCTCCCCCTTTAGTAATAAGTAAAAGTCATGAGTTTAGTTCAATTGTAAATATACTGTGAATTGCCAAAAGGACACTCTCCAGAATTGTGTATAGTGTTTACTTTACTTTTTCTCATTGTTCTCTTTGAAACATATTTTTAGTATATCTCAGTACCTTACAATATTGTTTATTTCTGAAATGTATAATTTTCAACTGTTTCTTATGCAATGCATTTGAAATTTTTTTATTGTCTCTGTTAAGCGGATCTTTTCTCCCCATGCCTCCACTGAAAATGGGCTCTTGTGACCCAGTCAGACTTTCGCAGTAAACAAATGTCAATAAATAGATAGATAGATAAATAAAACACTGCTACAGGGTAGGCCACAACATGCAGAGGGAGTCAATAAACCTAAATAGTCTGACACTCTAAGTAAATATAATGTTCTAAGCTCCTCTTTACCGTCTCCCTTACCTTTTACCTCTGACACATATCCTGCTGAACACCCCTCTGCATTTCATCTTCACCACACATTTCAGTGGTCCATTCCATGTGTCATACATTTCACTGGAGGTAAGGGCTTGAACCTAGGACCTTGTGCATGCCAAGCACAAGACCGGAAATACAGCCCCACCCAAATTCTTTCCTTAGTAGGTTTATAGCAGGCAACATCATCACAGACAATATATAATCCATAGATCTTGTCACTACTGAGGTGCTTAACAAAATACATTTACTAAAAAAAAAAAACAATGAAACAGCCTGCTAAGTGTGTCTCTATTTTTTTTTCTTAAAAGAGAACAATACAGAAATGGACAGTTATTCTATTTAATCATTACAAGTCTGTCTTACCCATTGTTTCACAGACAGGTTTATCTTCCTTGCTGCTGTCTTGTTTCTTCATGATAATCACTTAGTACAGTTTGAGACTCTGTTCATTCAAGCAAAGCTACGTTCATCCTAATAGCAGACAGAGACAGAAAGTAAAATACTGTTGTGTGTTCTTCCCACAATATTGTTAGGCAGCAGAGTGATACAGAAAACAAAATTAGCCTGCGAGGCCTCTTTCTTTTCTGGATAACTATGGCATTCTTTCAAAAGCCCAGTGTTTTAAAGGTGAATTATTTGGTGGTGAAGTTATTCAGACAGTACAAATGCTTAACTGATGAAAATGTACACCACAAAAGTAGTCATAAATAGTCAGACCATTCAACAGTCTCTATTTTGGAAGAACATTCCTATTTTCAAGCCTGATTTAACCCCTGAGCATGATATCCCTATTTTTTGAGGTATGTCCCTATTTTCAGGATTGATTTACCCCTTCACACATTTTTCTGAAACACATATGATTTTTCAAACTGTCTAGTACACTGAAAACCATACTACATGACCAACATACTAGTGGCAAGAACAATTTAAAGAAATATGAGATGTTATAACTCCCCTTTTCTGAAGCAAAAATAAATGACTTTGTATGATAGAATTTTCTGATAAGAATTCATCAAAGTCTACTGATTTTACTCTGTCTCTTTCTAATGTGCTTATATATTTCCATAATTTTTGTTACTCTCTTGATTTTTAAACGTGTTCCCACATTCCTACTTGAAGTAGGAAGAGTCGTGTTATTTTCCTATTCAAATTTTATGCTAATTAGATGTCCAGATTTTTAACTGGATGTTCCTGTTTTCAAAGGACCTTCGTTCCTATTTTCAGTGTCAGCAGGTTGAGGTGGTGGTGCACTGATTTACGATATAAATCTAGGAAGGAACAAACAGGTCAAAACAATATGCAAGTCCTAGCAACCCTAGGTAGAAAATGCAAGCGTATGGAAAAATACAACAGGTCACTTAAAAAGACAACAGGCAGAAATTTTAGCATCTGAAATTATACTGAATGAGCTACACAAAGACTAAAACATTTGAAAGTTCTGTGAATGAAGGGCTTTCGCGTAAAGCCTTGCAAGGTTTATTTTAATACTATATAATCAATGGAATGAAACAACCTGACTTATCTACTTCACCTTATGTGCAGCTAACTCAGGCAGATTCCCTTCCTTTTTTCCTCTATTTCTACTTGCCTCACCCACTATATAAATCCTGCCACTGTCTCTTTTTTGTTATGCACTTCCTGATTGAATTGTCTAGTCCCATAACATACATCTATAAAATGATTTTTCCTCATGTCCATTCTGGACCTCTTGTTTTCTGTCTCTCAGTTATACCCCCTTCCTACACAGCACACAGGTTACCATAAAGCTGTATCATAGCCTATATCCCTTTCCCTCAGACTGTTCTCATACACTACCTTGCTTAGGGCTGTGAGTGTCCACTTTTCTTGCCAGTTGCAGGGCTTTCCCCACTGGCCTGATAGTGATACTATTCTTTGTATAAGGCATCCAGGGGGTTCTGCACAGTGCTACTGTTGTGGCTGCTTGCTTAAACAGGGGTCTCCACAGCAAAACACTGAAAACATCTGCATCCATGGATTCAGTGCCCTAATAACATGTTTATATATTCCTGCATGTTCCTGTATGTTCCCCATTGTGGTAAATATCCTCAGACCTCCGCATCCCCAACATGTTGTTGATAATTACTACCACTCTCAGATGGTAGGTTTGCATTGGCTAGTTTACTGTATAGTGTATAAACTTGCACTTCTTATGGTGAAGAATGGGAGCTGTTATGAGTCTGACCAAGATGGAAGGTTATCCAGTGCATTGTGAAGCTTTGATTTCCTGTCTTAAGTTTCTGCCACACCTTAGTATAATTTTTAATTTAATTATTGCTCTCACTCATTTCATGTTCAAAACAAAAGTACTTAAGGTCATTAGTCCGCTGAGGCACCTAGCTGATCTCCAGTCTATTAGACAATGATATACCTTCTTATGGCAGTCTGTGCCATCCTCTTATACCGGATCTCCATATAACACTAATGTTTGTATCCATATGATACAACACTAATGTTTGTATCCATTCAAGTGTTTGAGCTTTCTCACCAACATTTCAGGCAACATATATTCAAAAGCCAAAACAAAATCCAAGAGACAACATTCATCGGATCTTGTTATGTATTACAGAGTCAGACCTCTACTCATTTTGTGCATGCAGTTATAGGAAATACAACAACTTCCACTTTTATTTACTCAAATAAATATTTATATTCAAACATAAGGTGCCTTAACACAACTAATCATTGCAAAATAATATTTTGTTCCTATCTATTTTCCAGCTTGATTTTGTTTTACTCACTACATTTTAGGAGTTACATGAATTACTCCTATTTACTTACATTTCTTGTAATATTACCACTGTATGAGAAGTTATCTTCTGGAGTGGATGTTATTCACTTGAAAAATGTGATCCTCATCCCACTCTAGACATGTGTACATCCAATTTCTGTGTTCACATCTGAATGTAAGAAAAAAGAGTAGATCATTTATCTTAAAAAGCTTTATCTGACACCAGAAATAGTTAAGTGTTGGCTGCGAGACAGACATAATGAGAATGAGTGAGTGAGTGAGTGAGTGAGTGAGTGAGTGAGTGAGTGAGTGAGTGAGTGAGTGAGTGAGTGAGTGAGTGAGTGTGTGTGTGTGTGTGTGTGTGTGTGTGTGTGTGTGTGTGTGTGTGTGTGGGCAAGAGTGAACAGGAAGGTATAATCATCTAAGTGGGAGGAGGAGAGCAGATAAGGCTCATGGGAAGTGTTGGCTGCGAGTTAGACATAATGAGAGCCACACTGCAGTCAACACAAAGAGAGCGTGTACGTGTGTGTGTGTGTGTGTGTGTGTGTGTGTGTGTGCGTGTGTGTGTGTGTATGTGGGCGAGAGTGAACAGGAAGGTATAATCATCTAAGTGGGAGGAGCAGAAAGTAAAGGGGGCTGATAAGGCTCATGGGAAGTGTTGACGAGAGAAGGGAAGGAGATCAGAAACAGCACAGTGAGGAGACAACCAGTATACACTGCAAGGATGGCCAGAGTGTTAGAAAAAGAGGGAAACTGGTTACAGATCAACCTGCAAATACTATGGGGCAATAAATGAAGGGTTGGAACAGAGAAGAGAGTTTTGCTGATTAGATACTCAGTCAAAAAAGGGCTAATAAACTTGTGAAGAAAGACAATTAACAGCAGGTTACTGAGCAGCTTTTCCTTCTGTCCTAAGACTTAAAATGTGAATAAGTGAAGAAAATGGTCATCAGTAAGGAAGTATGAACATGTTGTTTAATGCACAGAGGCACGTGGAAGGAAACAGGGGAAGTAGTAGCAAAGAAGGCTGACAACTTGTAGAGGGGTGTCAGGGTAGGGAGCTCAAGGCAGCATTCTAAGAAGTGCCACCTCTGTCAGTAGCCAGTATACAGAAGCAGTGGATTATGGAGGATAATGACACCACAACAGTAGACATGGAGAATGATTTGAGGCATCAGTAGACTGAGGTAGACCTGGAAAAGAAGCAAGCACTATGCCAGAACAAATTCTGCCTTATCCCAGAAGTGATGGCAGTGCTTAGAGATGATTTAGAAAACTATATCTAAATGAATGTACTTTTAAACTAAGATAGTAGAAAGGGGCATGACAGATAAAGAAGGGAGGTAGGTATTCAGGTGGTAGACAGAAGGAAAAAACAAACACAGAATATAGCACTGGAACAAGTAAGAGTGACTAGGACGCCAGCTGGATAGTATTACTAGGTAATGCAAGAAGCGAGAGTACAAAGATGTTGGAACTCCAAGCAAGAAGACGGACTCTACTGTTATCACAAAAACATGGTTAGTGAAAAGAATGACTAGACAAAGAGGTTCTTGATACAGGTTGTTCAGGAATGACATGCGCACACAGAGCTAGAGAAGAGGAACAGTGATTTACAGAAAGGAGACCACCAAATGTGAGGTCAGAGAGGAGGAAAGGGAGAACCAGTCCATGAAAGGGGGAGGCATTAAGTAGGTTCAGATGAAGACAAGCAAGATGCTGCTTAAGGAAGATGAATATGGGGTGCAAAGAGATCAATGCAGTGTAATGCACCCTCCCCCAAGAAATATTAGGATAAGAACTAAGTGACTGAGGAAGGGAAAAAAGAGATGGTGTATGAGGAATAGCATCATATTTCTTGAAGATCTGAATCTGCCATGAGTAGACTAGAAGAATTCAAGCTTTATGGTAGAGACAGAGTAGCAGTTAAGGTCTTGGACAATTAGGTGCTTCAGTCAACTGGTACAGAATTGCACAAGAAATGATAGTAGTCTGGAAATGGTCCTAATCAAGGTGGGGTGGTCACTGATGTCCAGGTGAAGGCACTGTTGTATGCTTTAAAGAGAAGTGACAAGGTCAAATCACACAGACAGTAACGTAAGATTTTATAGGAACAAAGTATGCTGAACGTGGTGGTAGAAGATCAATGAGTCAGGGGTCAGGAGGGGAAACACAAAGAATTAGAAAGATATATGAAGATATATATGGGATACTGGGGACTATAGACAAGGCTGTAAGGAGGAAGACAAACGGGAAGAAAAGGGTGAAAATGTAGCCACAAAGGAATGTGAGACTAGTAATCTAGACAAAAAGAAAGCAGGCAACAGATGGAGGGCAGGGGAGGAGACATAGCACAACCATACAAGTGAACAGCATTGTAAAGGCACATTCTGAATGGGAGTTTGTAGAAGGGGTCAAGAAGTGAACAAAGGTTTTTCAGAGTCCACAGTGGAAAGGAGAATGGGACAGATAAGTCTGGTCAGCCATCAAGGAATGCAAGGACAACGCAGACTTACTGAATGAATACTTCACAATGGAAAGTGAGGAGAGCGGTAGCGTTAAGTGCTAAGTATGCGAGCAGGAAAGTATGGAACACTGGCATAAACCAAGAATGAGAGGGAGATGGAAGATGAACTAAAAATTAACTAGTTCCTAGGCCTCTTGGGAATCTGGCAGATGTGCCAACATATCTCTAAATGAAGACGTTCAATAGAGCATTGACTAAAGCAAACCTCCATATAAAATGGAACTCAGCAAATATAGTGTACTTATACAAGAGGGACAGCAGGACAAATATGGGTAAAGGCAATACTTTTAAATTAACAGTAGTGGAAGGGAATGATTTTTTTTACAGGATAAAAATCTCCAGGGCAATAATGAAAAGGGTTTCATGCATACCACTCAACTGTTTTCTCCAGAGTTATAAGCAAAGCAAAAAAAAAAAATACAAAATTCACGGTTAAGACGACTTTTAAAATGCTGACACTGTTAAGTAAGAAGGTCTGGAAATACCTTCCAGTTTTAGCTGAAACAGAAGATTAGCTTTAGAACACATTAAAAATATCCTTCCAAAATCTGGACAATTTAGGTGGCCAGAAGCAGCTGTTAGTTGGATAATAAGGCTTTGTCACATGCGTTGAATAAAGGAGAATTTGATTGGACACTGCCAATAGGCATAGTCTATCTGTACCTCACTCAGGCCTTTGCCTAGATTCCACATAGGTTGTTGCTAGGGAAACCAACAGAGGCTGGGATAGAATCAAGGCAGAGGAACTGGAGTGCTACTACATGGTTGAAAGGTAAGATGGACAGAGCTGTGGGAAGAAAGACAATGTCAAGAATATGGGAGGTGAGTATCAGGGTACCACAGGGGCCAAACCCCATCCAGTACCTTTCAGTGTGCTCATATTAGACTTATATGACCATATAAAGAATGGAAGCAAGTTGTTCACTGATAACTTTGAGACACAGATGCAGTAGTCTAGGCCTGTGAGCAGAGACTAAGTGTCAGCTGACATAGGTACAAATAAATGCTCAGTATTGCACTTGAGCTAAAACAACTCTGGTGTGAAGTATCTAGTGGAGGGAGTAGAAGTGATGGCAACAGAATAAGAAAATGAGTAGAAGTGACCAAAAGGAACAGAGGATTGAGAGGATAACGGAAGCAATAAAGAGAACACCAGGGTGTATCCTCCGGGGCACAGACTCAGGAAGCAGAGAGAAAATGCCACATCTCTGGTTTGGGTGCACCTCGAATACTGTCTGTAGTTATGGAACCACAGAAAATATACAATAGGCTACTGGGAGGAAATTCATCAGAAAGGGCTGTGTGAAGCTGTTGTCTTCACTAGAGACCAGTAGATGCACAGAGACATTATGTCATTGTAAAAGATCTTGTTTGGAAAATTTGTGTGGAAAAACTTAATCAGGAAGAAATGAGTTGGGAGGAGGGGCACAGACAGCAGATTGCAGAAGTCATGAACTCTACACATCTGAGAAAGTAGTTCTTCATAGACAGGGTTGCAGGCTCATGGAACAAATGGCTGGAGTGAACAATGGAAAGATAATCTACATAGGCATTCAAGAGGGCATGGGGAAAGTGGGGAAGTGGTCAGAGAGGGAAGAGATGTAAGAAAGATAGTATCATAAATGTATGTAAACAGCAGACTAGCCAGGTTTACTTTTCTCTTCTGCTGTAAAGCAAATGTAATATAATATTAATGTCAGACTGCAACCTTATCACAACTGTTGCATTAAGATGAAATGGCAAAACCTTATCTTAGTGAAGGCATCCTTCTATTGATTTAGTATCATTAACACTGACAAGAAGAGGGTAGCTATGAGACTCATTGGTCTATAATTCCTTCAATACTTTTGTCTGTCTCTGTTTTGCCATTTTATATAACAAGATAAACTTTGCCATCCTCCAACCATCCTGCACTACCTTTTTTCAGAATGGCTGGCATAAATGCCAGGATGCACATTCATCAACGCTCTGTACATTAATTCTTTTGAGACCTTAGTTACAGCCATTCACATTCAGGTAAATTGTCCTCTTCCTACTTCAGCCTCTTTATCTCCTGAAATATTTCCTTTTTCATACCTCTTCCAACATTCACCATGCTCCATTGCTTGGTTTCCAGTGCTCGCTTTTTAGGCAGGAACTGTATAAGATGCTTTTTGGTGAAGACTGAGGTAAAGTAATCATTTAGCACTTCTGTCTGGCCTAAGACTACCTCACATTTATAGAGCTCTCAACAGAGTTAGCAGTGTTTTCATTTCCACTTACATCTGTCTTACCTCCTGAGTTACCTTAACCTTGACTCCCTGTACATCTCAGTTCCTTCCTTCCAATCCCATCTCAGTTTCTTCCTTTCAATCCACATCCTTTACTGTGCAGCAGTTTTCCTCTATGGTTCATACTGCTTACTCCTGTTGTAAACAAAACTGTGCTTTACTTTCCTTTCCATGTCTTAATTTTCTTGTTCCTAATGCATTATGTCACTGTAGTTTCTCATGTGTTGTAACCGTGCTCCATGGCTCACAGACATCTCTTTGTTGTCTTCCTTCTCCTGTTCTTCAGTTGCTCCCTTCAGCTTATTGCCCCGTGACTGCAGTATTGCTCTGCTGTTTAGGATCCTCCTTGCTGAGGTAATGTGAGCCATAACATAATGAGGCAGTGGAGGTAATGTGAGCCATACCATAATGAGGCAGTGGAGGTAATGTGAGCCATACCACAATGAGGCAGTGGAGGTAATGTGAGCCATACCATAATGAGGCAGTGGAGGTAATGTGAGCCATACCATAATGAGGCAGTGGAGGTAATGTGAGCCATACCATAATGAGGCAGTGGACTGCATCGCATTCACCAGCATTTGGTATTGTGATTTCTATCAAATTATTAACTCCCCTTGGTTTGAGCTTCACCTTTTGTAGCAGGCATTCCTGTTACTCAAGGATACCCTGATCCTTAGTTATCAATTC
Source organism: Protopterus annectens (assembly GCF_019279795.1). Classification (NCBI taxonomy): domain Eukaryota; kingdom Metazoa; phylum Chordata; order Ceratodontiformes; family Protopteridae; genus Protopterus; species Protopterus annectens. The sequence continues at coordinate 428,959,583 of NC_056747.1, read as the reverse complement.
TTCTGTGGCAGTTCTGAAATTAACCACTTGTGCCTTAGTAGTCTTATTTGGATAAGAAATAAATATGTAACTCAAGACCGAGGCACCCCTCAACCAGTCAAAGGTGCAATGAATTCAATAATGATTAAAATCATGCTTTTTAGTCTTTACTGTCTCACTTTCCCAGTTAGTTGATCCTTGGGTGCGTCTTTCCCTGAGGTCTCTACAGCAGCATAAATCACCAGATTCTACAACCATCATCTCCTTCTCTCCTCACTGCCCAAACCACCATCTTTTCCCTATTCGCTACTCCATTGCATTCGTCTATCAGGCATTCAGTAACATCCCTTACATGTCAAAGTAACCTCCCTCCCCCTGTCCCTTTCTTTTGTAGAAATATTTAATATACCTGCCCCTGTCACACTGACTAGGCTTAACACTACTTCTCATTCATTCTTGTAAGAAATTTGTCTTGCAGTCACTAAGTAACATGATTTGTTGTAGCCAATGGTGTGCACATTAATCATGAATAAAGTTTTGGATTATTCATAATTGGGGGTGGTTTCCGATCTAAGAAACTTTTTTTATGTTGCAAAGAAAATGTATGAGGTGCTAAGTAGAAAACAATTGAAAGTAAAAGAGAAACACTGACTGATGAAAAGAGATAACTGCAGTTCTCATTATATGTCAAGTTATGTCAAGTGGGAGACATGCTATTTTTTATCGGCAAAAATGTAAAGGTCTGGAGACAGTGTGTGGTATTCAGACAGACCTGTCTGATGATTAGTGACTTATTAAATTTACCCTCTACAAAAAATTATTCCTGAAAATGAAGGTCCCCAATTTACCACCACGGATTACATAAAAAGTAAGTAATTTGGTCTTCTGGAAACAGTCACACATTTTTTTTTATTGATTTAATGCTTTGAATTGTTAGCAAATATTCATCATCTTATCTGCATGAAATGTTCCTTTTATACATCTTTACAAGTGGTGAACATGGAGAACTAAAATTTAATATCTGAATAATGTCACAGCATGGGAGAGCATATTCTTTTAAAACTTTAAAACTGTCCTCTCCTGCTACAGTCACTTAAATATTAGTTCAGTCAAGTTACCTTAGGCAGGGTTTACAAAGTAAGGATATCGGATTGTGTTGATTTAAGGGACATGTTGATCTTTTCATACTTGCATATATGAGATTCCCACAAGAATAAATCACAATGTTTCCCTATAGTTTATATTTTCAGAAGAGAAATATTTTTTCTTTTTCCTGGGGAGGACTTTAACAAACTAATAAGCAAATAAATGGTAAGCACTGATTCATATTTAGAGAATGGGCAAACTGTACATCAGCACCCTGATTGGGGAACGGACGTTCTCCAGCAGGGTATTAATGTAGAAGTAATGCCTGTTGAAAAACGAGTCCGCCATGGAGTTCAGACTGCTAAAAAACTAACATCCGTCATTACTTTTACACTCACTATGCAGTGCATTTGCTGTTGAGTCAGTGTAAAAAAAAAAAAAAAACCAGAAAGGAGTGTATGTATGTGTGTGTTTATGTATGTGTATGTGTGTGTTTATTTTCCTGTCTGCATGTGTGAGTGAATGCGCATATGAAAGCAGAGAAGACTGTGGGTGGGTGTGTGGGTGTGTCAGAGAGATCGGGAAAGAGTGAGAACGATCTTGTGTGAGTGAATGCATGTATGAAAGCAGAAGTGACTGAGTACGAGAGAGAGAATGAGCTGTCTGTAAAATTGTTGTGTTTTATTTATTTATTTTTTTTTAAGTACTATATTTATTTTCTTATATATTTTGATATAAAATGCTTCCTCCAACACTATTAACATATAATACAGAAAGTTTGAAACATTAGGTGGAGGAACTATTTTACATCAAAAATATACAAAAAAATATAGTACTTAAAAAAAAGTAAGTAAAAAGCAACAATTGCACAGAGAGCCCATTCTCTAAGTGCGATAATACCCTCCAGGGTATGTGTTAATATAGCAATAACCCACGCCTGGGTGTGGGTAATGCTAAATTACCAGGTTGTGGCGTGGTTTGGTCGGTCGAAGCCGGTCAAGCTAAACCCAACCATGGAGCAAACCCCCCACAGCGAGAGATATAATATTTATCTGATGACATTATTTAGAAAAACATTGCATTTTGGATAAATAAGCATAAATAATATAACTGTTGCCTGTCTTCTCATGTCTTGGCATCGGCGCCGCGGCCGGTCTGATGCGGCTGCGCGCCCTGCGCGGACAATCAGGAAAAAAGCATGAGCAAAGCAAGATCTCCGTGTTTAACATATCATGGTATAATGTGTAATTAACATCCTTCCAGGGGTGCAGAGGCCCTCCGCCACAGCCCCTAGGTGGGTGTTAATTACACATTATTGCTTACTTAATGTCATGATGAATGTGGACTAAACATTGTTCTTTCGCTACATTAGCAGTAAACAATAGAAGTAACAAGCAGCGCACCTTAAGATTTGTAGTGTTAAATTTAAATGGGCTACCTGCATGCTGCAACTCCAGTTAGATAATATTATACTCAAAGGGTAATCAGAGAGAATAATGTTAAAACTACTTAAAACTACAGAAATTACTGCACTGAACTGTTCAGTGAATCCAGACGGCTTATGTGAATAGTACAATGCTATTACTACTTTAAGTATTTTTCATAATGCTTGCTTTAATTAGTTCCAGGGTCAAAATGTTCAGAAAAAGTATTCATACTGACCAGTGAGACTGCTGGCTGTATAGTCTACAAGCCTCAGTCACAGTTACCAGTGTTACTCCCTGAAACAGACAAAATGTCCTCTAAAAACAAATCTGTAGTTTTAGTATGGAATGAAAACTCTCCTCATTCAAAATATAAGTATAATTTTTTTCTCCGCCAAATGTAAACACCAAACCAGTAACGCCATAGGCAAAGGAAGGTGAATTCACACTGCACTTTAATATCAAATAAACAACCAGCAGTTAAGTGCTTTCATCCCATGTGGGACTTCATCAAATACACTAAAACCTACTTAAATACACTGTTAAAATCACATGACAATGAAAACAGTTCAAAAGTTTAAAGAAATATTCCCATAAAAAACAAAGTGGGAGGATGGCATAATGGTTAAGGTGTTTACCTTATGAACACAAGGTGCAGGGTTTAATTCACACATGGGCTAACTGGCTAGGCTTGAAATGGCTCACAAGGGTAATTAGCCTAGTACTAATCTATGAACTCTATTTATATAAAAAAATCAATTTGCATATTTGTAAAACATTGTATAAAATGAAAATTGTATATGTATGTGTTTTAAAAAACAAATTTGTAAATTTGTGAATTTAGTGGCCCCAACACAACACCTTAGCATTCCAAACTTTTAAGACTGAGAGCAGGGACAACTGAACAGGTGTCTTTGAGACCAGGGAACACAACTGCATTTAACCTAAGCTGCCATAAAAGTTCCCTGACTAATAAATGGTCTTCATATACCTTGCCCCTCACATCCCTTTTCACCTGTTCCAATACAGAATATCTAAAAAAATGAGATGGCTATTCCTTAATGTGTCTAAAAAGTGCATTTGTTTCCTTGGCAATTCACCTTCCTTTGCCTATGGTGTTACTGGTTTGGTGGTGTTTGGAGTTTACATTTGGCGGTTTAAGTATGGCTTCTGGTGTCGGTAATGGTGGTGAACTCACTGAGCTTATTGGTGGACTTACTGCACCCATCAGTGATCTTACTGCACCCATCAGTGATCTTACTGCACCCATCAGTGATCTTACTGCACTTATGATTCAGATGAACCAACAATTGACACAGAGGAATTATGTAACTAATTCATTCCCATGAAATGGTGGTAGCCAGGGTGATTATAGTGGTAGCAGCTTGGGTATGCCACTAACTCAGAGATCACCTGGTCAGAACAACCTTAATCACGGCACACAAGCAGTTGGTTTAGTTGGAGAATTTGATTTTCAAGCTTGGAAAACAAAGAAATTTGATGTAAAGAACCCTGGTTCTAATCAAAGTACGAGGTCGAGGGCTGTCAACTGGACTATGTATGAACAACTGCACTCATCTGAGTTGAAATTAAGCCACTTTAAAAGACTTCAACTTGACAATGCTTATTTGCGTGAATGTTTACAAAATCAGTATGTACTTAAAGGTCTCTGGTTTTGGAAGTTTCCAAACGGAGTACTGAAGGGTACTGACTTCCATGCTACATTGATAAATATTTTTAATAAAGCTGGCTGTGATATGGTAGACCATCTAATCAGACATAATGACCAATTAATCGAGCACCTTTCAATGGAATTGGATGGGCTCAATGCTAGTATCACGCATGATTTTTTGTTTGACCACTTTAGTCCTAACTAGACCAATATTTTCAATAAAGTAGACCAGTGACTGTGTGATAAATGCTGATACAAACCAAAATAAGTTTCAGTGTGATGCCGCTGTATTCTCCAATAGGAGTACATACCCTGACCCTATCAATTCCAGAAAAGGACGTCCTAATGGTTTGCAGCTACAACCAATGGGAAACAACAAGGAAGTCCTTCAAGCCAACGACCTCATCTTGGCTAACAATGAAAGGTAGGAAGTGGGGGAAGTTAGGCATTCTGAAAGGATTCGAGCACAAAATGCTACTGTACAACAAAATGCTGTTACACCTGTGGATTTTTACCATCAGCAAGGGGCCAAACTCAAGACATTCTTCAACAACAAGAATAATGGGATGAGGTGGAAATGATTTTGATTCAGTGGGTATAAGTGAATTGAATAACGGTGACTTGGTCAAAAAGGTATTAAACAGTGACAATGATTTCACTATTTACAATTTCTCTCATAGAGACTTTAATTCATCTCATGCTGACTTATTGGTGAAGGGGTTTAATTTTGTCCCAGCAGCTAGAACTCAGCTTGGTCAAACATTACTTGACTTAAAATTGTTTGTAAGGGAACTTAACTTAATGGTGTGGTTTGGTGGTAACCATCCAAATGTTTTAAATGGGCAGGTTGCTGGTTGTTTAAAAAGATTGAGTACATTCAATCCACCATTGCATGGGACATTATCAGCCTTTGAGCAGGTATGTGATAGGGATATTTGTGGTATCATTAGTAAACCTACTAAAAACCACTTTAATTTAAATGTAAATGAAAGGCAGCTGTTGAAAGACATTGTGAATGACAAGAGTCTCCGAATTATGAAGCCCGATAAGGAGGTGGGGTTGTTATTATGGACGTAGTGAAGTAGAACAACAGAATGAACATTTTACTTCTTACTTCTTACTGACACCTACATAGAAATTTCAAAAAAATAATTGGATATTGCAAATGCTAAATTGAATGTTGATTTGTATGATATGTTGCTATAGGGACAAATCAGTGTAGACAAATATGATTTTTATATAATAAATGTCCAGTAATTGCTGTGATTTTTGGGATACTGAAAATCCATAAGGATATACAAAACCCACCCCTATGACCTATTGTCAATGGGAATATGAGTAAAACATATTATTTGTCCAAGTGTATTGATTATTGGTTAAAAACACCAGTAACCTCCATCCCACAGATTTGTCGAGATTCTTGGGACTTTTGTGAGTAAATTGTCAAGGTAAGATAGAGTAATGATTGTGTACTTGTTACAACTGATGTTTGCAACTTGTATTCACGTATCCCTCATGATGAAGGGTTAAGGTGGTTTGAAGAAATTTTAGGTGATTTACATATGTTAACACAAGACAGTATTAATGTTTTAGTCACCCTTATGGATATGGTATTATCCAACAATTTTTTATTTTTTGAAGGGCAATTTTTTTAGACAGGCAAATGGGGCAGTAATGGAGGCCGCTTGTGCCCCCAATTTTTCCAATTTGGTAATGGCCTACTGGGAGAAGTATTTTGTTTTCAATTCACCCTTTAGTGAGGCCTTTTTATTTTACACCCACTTTTTGGATGATATTTTATCATTTGGAATGATGATGTAGACAAACTAATAGATTTTTTTGACTACATTAATTCAACTACAACGTTTTTTAAATTTGTCCATGCATTTAGTAGTGAGAGTATAGTATTTCTGGATGTATCCATTATTAAGGACACTGAGAGAGGTTGTTTTAAATCACATATCCACTGTAAACCCACATTTTCCAACAGATATTTACACTTTCACAGTTATCATCCTATGTTTCAAAAGAAGTCTGTAGTAAAAGGTCAGTTGGTAAGATTGGTCAGGATAGTATCGGATGATTGTGTATTCACAGTAGAATGTGACAAACTGTTAGATATGTTTGTAAAGCGGGGGTATCCCACGGAATTTTTGATTCCAGTTAGAGATGAAGTGATTAACAAAAGACTTTGGAAAATCTACTCCCCCCTTCTACATTACACTAATAATGAGATGCAGGGGTCTGTGGGTGATACTGGTAGGCCAGAGATCCCCACCTTAAGTTTGAAATCAACTATAGCAACTTCAAGTAAAGATTTTTCTAAACCATGTATATTTACCTTCACAGCAGACTCATATAGCACAACTGGGGTGCTAAAACACAATTGGTTATTAATTTCCTTCTAATCCCCAGTTATACAACCTTTTGGGTGATGGACCAGTAATTGTGTACTGTAGGAAGGGATTCCCAGTTTAATAAAAAGGGTTGTTGTAGGATGGACATAAATGGAATGTCCAAAGGTGGCCATTGTGGGATTTGCCAACACATTCAAGTGGGGGACAGGCTTAACTTGAATGGTCAAATCATTAAGGTGAAAGGAAAGTACAACTGTGATATCAATTGGTCCATTTATGTTGCTTGCTGCCAAATTTGCCCTGCCTTTTAGTCATTTATTGACATCTGTTGACCAGGAAAGTCCGCGGGGTAAAAAAAAAACATTTTCAGTGGAGGCCTGGGGAGAAAAGCTCCACAGTATATTACAAAGTATTAAGTATTCTATAAAAAACATAATAAACAAGGATACATGTATAAAAGTAGAGATGAGCACTGCAATACAGTACTGAGTTAAATTAGTAATCTTTTTGCATCACAGCATAACAACACATTAATCGATATATATATATATATATATATATATATATATATATATATATAAGCAGAGATTTGCAAAGAAGTATAATACATAGTTTAAATTACTAATCTATGAACATTACATTGAATTGGTAAGAAGTTGCATGTGTAGCTTAGTGTGGATATTCAATATTACCATATGTAGTGTGTGTCTGAAACAACTGCTTAATGAGCACAAGGCTGAAATATGTTTAGGACCTACCATTATAACTTTTAAAATAGGAATTAGTTAAGGGATGGTTTTAAGGGGGCTTGTTTATTTGACAGAGGCAAGAGGGATTGTTTAGGTAATGCAATTTTAATGCTGATTTAAAAGTTTTTGTACTGTCATTTTGAGTTACAGCTGAGGATAAGGCATTCCAATATTTAGCAATGCTATGGGAGTACAGACATTGTGCAGCTCTTTTATTGGGTTTGATTACAGTTAATAGTTGTTTGACTGAGGATCTCAGTGTTCTCGAGTGAGTATATGTTTGTAGGATGGATCTGAGTGCAGGGCAAGAGTTGGATCTGAAAATTAGTTTGTGGGCTAAAGATAGTTGGGTATAGAGGAGATGGTGTGAGAACTCGAGCAAGTTCAGTTCTCTAATAGCATGGCAATGGTGTGTGCAGCTGGGCTTTCCTGAGACAAATTTAACTATTTTATAATAGCAAGATTCTAGTTTATTACTAAGGGTTGAGTGGAGATTAGTAAAAATGGCACTAGCATACAGGAGGGAAGGGATGAGTAAGGAACTGGCAAGTTTTGCTTTAGTATGGTTGTTAAGGTAAAGTTTATGACGATAAGTTTGCCTAATTTAAAAGGTAAAGTTTATGACAATAAAGTTTGCCTAATTTAAAGTGTGTTTTTTTATTGCATTGAGAATGTGTAGCTAAAAAGTAAGTTTGTCATCTATTGTTATGCCTAGCAAATTAGCCGTTTGCACTATTTCAATTTCTGTACTGTCTTTAGAGACTATTTTAAAGTCCGTGTCTGGTGGTTTTGAAGAGAACAGTAAAAGTTTAGATTTTTGGGGGTTTAACAGAAGCTGTGGGTTATTTAGCCAGGATTTAATTGATGTGAAAGCATTTTGTGTAACTGTAAGGAGGTCTGAGAAATTGTTAGAGGTGGATATTACTGTGGAATCATCGGCGTATTGGATGAGTTTACCTAGTTGGGTAGCTTTGTGCAGATAGTTGATGAAGGTATTAAAGAGTAGTGGCCCTAATATCTATCCTTGCGGGACTCCTATGCTGTTAGCTTGATAGTCAGACTGAACATTTTGCCATCTTACAGACTGCTTCCTGTTGTTTAGGTAGGAGGTAAACCAGCTGAGTGCATTAGTGGAGCATCCTAGTTTTGATAGTTGGCTTAGTAGTTTAGTATGAGATACTGTGTCGAAGGCCTTAGACAGGTCCAGTGAAATTACAGAGGTAGGATTACCAGCATCCAAGGCTTTGTGAACAGTATCGGTGAATGAGAGCAGGGCTGTGATGGTGCTATGTTCTGGATGGAACCCAAGTTGGGTGGGGACAAGGAGGGTGTTGTCAGAAAGGTATTTAAGAAATTGAGTATGAACACATTTTTCTAAGATTTTTGATAAAGGAGAAAGTATTGAAATAGGGAGGTAGTTTGAGAGGTCATGGGAATTTCGCCCTTTGTGTAATGGTGTAATAATAGATTTTTTCCACAACTGGGGGACACAGAATTCAGAAATAGACTGATTTATAAGTATGCTGACTGGATATGCTATAGCACTTGCTGCTAATTGTAGATATTCTGGGGGAAGATTATCTGCGGAAAGGGAGCAGGGCTTCAGTTTTTTTAGGAGTCTAAGTATGAAGGAGGTGGGTACAGGCTGTATAGTAAATGAGAGAGATGAGGGAGTACTAGTTGAGATGTCTAAGGAAAAGGGTCTGCTATTAATAAATGAGGAATTAGTGGAATATTGTATATTTGCAATTGTGTCTGGTGATGAGTCTGATTAATTTTTGAATGGAGGAAATGAAATGGGTATTGAAATCATGACAAATGTGTTGTGGAGTCTTATCAGGTGCAGGATATGGATTTTGTATGGTCCCATGATTAAGTAGGGTGGAGACCAACTTCCAGAATTTTTTTGGATTATTGTGTAAGGAGGATAGTTGAGTTGAAAAGTAGTTTCTTTTATGTTGTATAACTAGTTTTTCGGCTTTATTTCTGAGTTGTTTGTAGCTGATTTCATTTTGTTTTGTTTAATTTTTTTGCCATACTTTCCATGCTTTGTCTCTATATAGGAGACTTTGTTTGTCTGTTTTGTTAACCATGAGGCATGATTCATTTTCATTTGTTTGGTTTGTAAAGGGGCTATGCTATTGAGGGCATCTAGAAAAACTTTGTTGAACTAGTTGACAGCCTCATCCAAGAGAAATATTTTTAGTGGGGTCCATTTTTGAGCTTTTAAAAGACTTACAGATTTATTTTGGTCAAAGTTGGTGAGATTCCTTGATAGTCTATAGGAGTGTGTTTTGGTTATTTGGGGGAGAGTCCTATGGGTGCATGCTGGGAGGTGGTCGCTTAGTATGTTGAGAAGGGTGCCTGAGTTTCCATAATTTTGTGGGTGAGATACTTGTATCCAGTTTAAGGTAGATTCACATTCAGTGGATAGGCCATGGGTAGGGGTGTTGATAAGCTGTGTGAAGCTATGTAGATTTATACTATTTGCTGGAGAGGAGGTGGTTAGGTTTAGTCAATTAATGTTGGTGCCACCTAGGATTATGGTTTCATGTAAGGAATTCTGATTTACCCAAAATAGAAAATCCTCTAAAGTGGGAATATTTTGGCCTGGGGGAATGTAAACTATTGTAAACATTAAATGTTTGTTGCTTTTGATATGAAGGGATGTCAGTAGTAATTCTAAGTTACTGAAAGTTGGGACTGGTTTCGAGTAAGTTGGTGATATTTCGTGAATTTTGGTAGATTAATGCTATGCCGCCACCCTTCTTATAAAGTCTATCTGAGCGAATAATATTATAGCCAGGTGGAAGAATTTCAGTGTCTGTAATATCTGGTTTAAGCCAAGTTTCTTTTACTGCAACAATATCTGGGGTGTGTGTAGTTAACCAGGCATGAAATTCTGTGATTTTATTGCAAATATTGCATGCATTTATTGTTATTATGTGAAGTTGTTGGTTATTTGGAGCACAGGCTGGATTTGGAGGGTAATTTGGTCCAGGATTGGGATGTACATCCCCACATTGTATTAGTGAGAGAAGTAGGTGAACAGAATTACATGCCTGAAGGCTATGTAAGAGAGGCTTGGGAAGGTTTAAAAGATGTAATTTAAGTTTGGAGTTGGACAGAAGTATTCTTAATCTGGGTACACTAAAGGAAATATGATGCTAGTAAGGAGGGTGAGATGCTTGAGTAGCTATCTGTGCTATGGGGTAGTGGAAGAATTTGGGTGCTGCATGTTGGTGGTGGTGTGTGTAGAGGAAGCTAGCAGTAATAGGATAAGAAGAGTTGGTTATAATAAAAACAATGGAAGTTATATGATGGAAATGGTTTGTAGGGGAAGTCATCAAGATACAGATAAAAGAGTATGATGGTGTAGAGGGACTGAGGTGGGTCTTAGTTAAGCTAATTTTTTTGGGGGGGGTTATTGGATGATGCAATACTTGGCGGGTCTTAGGTTAGGAATTGTTGGAGGGGAGGTGATAGGTGGGTGGCAGTATGGGAGAAGCAGTGAGAGTATAAATCTAATGAAAGAGGGGGTGGGTAAAACTATCAGGAGAATTAAAGAAATAATTTATACACACGAAAGGGACATTATTAAGTGCAAGTCAACAAATGCACTTTTTTAGACACATTAAGGAATATACTTCTCATTTTTTTAGATATTGTATAGTGGAACTGGTGAAAAGGGATGTAAGGGGCAAGGTAATTAAAGACCATTTATTAGTCAGGGAACTTTTATGGCAGCTTACGTTAAATGCACTCATGTTCCCTGGTCTCACTGACACCTGTTCAGTTGTCCCTATTCTCAGCCTTAAAAGTCTGGAATGCTAAGGTGTTGTGTTGGGGCCACTAAATTCACAAATTTACAAATTTGTTTTTTAAAACACATACATATACATTTTTCATTTTATACAATGTTTTATAAATATGCAAACTGATTTTTTTATATAAATGCTTTTCATGGGAATATTTTTAAACTTTTGAATTGTTTTCATTGACCTGTGATTTTAACAGTGTATTTAAGTAGGTTTTAGTGTATTTGCAGTAGTTCTGATGAAGTCCCATATGGTATGAAGTGCTTAACTGCTAGTTGTTTATTTGATATTAAAGTGCAGTGTGAATTCACCTTACTTTGCCTATGGTATTATAATTTTATAGTTTAATGCAGTTCATAACAAAAAAAATCTCCATCCTCCACTGCAGCTTTTTTTATCCCCCCATCTAGACCCATACGTATATATATATATATGTATATATGTATATGTGTATATATATATATATATATATATATATGTGTATATATGTGTATATATATATATATATATATATATATATATATATATTTGTGTATATGTATATATATATATATATATTTGTGTATATGTATATATATATATATATATTTGTGTATATGTATATATATATATATATATTTATGTATATATATATAGATATATATATTTATGTGTATATATATATATATATGTATATGTATATATATATATATTTGTGTATATATATGTGTATATATATGTATATATATATATATATATATAATACTATATATATATATATATATAATAATACAATAATACTGCTATTGAAGGTGTTCAATTGGCCAGTGGTGGTGATCACCTTAATCCCACCACTAGGTATTTAACCCACTTATGTCAATTCCAAAAGTAAAGAACAACATCTTTGATGTTTTCTTGAACCAAAAAGTGATTCATTCTCATTTTTTATATCCTTTTCAATGTTCATAATGGGACCAAACCTCCCTGTAATTCCTCATCTTGCATACCCTTACCCCCAACAATTACAAGACAAGGTTCTGCCTCTAACAAATTAGGAATTTCTGCTATCATAATTGTTTCTTAGATGCAAACCCAAATCATTTCCCACAACCTAAACAGAAATTTCTCACTGCTATATTGACATCATCTTCCAAAAAATAAACATTTATTACTTTACTCAAAAGAAAAAGACCACAAAATACACTGAAACACTCACAACAAAAATATTGAAAACCAATAAATGTTTATGCCTGAAAAGTTCACAACATAAATACTGAAAACTAATAAATGTATACATCTTCCTTATGTTTGCAAGGTATTTTATTTTGTTTATTTGTTGAGGAATGCAGACTGGGCCCATAGAGGTTGATTTTTAACTATGACTCCACTATAGTAACAATCTCCAAATCAGAATTTCAGCAGCATACATCTTCACAGAAAAGGAAAAGAATTTATAAATATGAATAACATGGCGGAAAGGAACTAAATTCAGAATTTTTCATAACAAAGTTTGGAATGCAATTACATTAGATGACTGATACTGTTAATCATATGAACAGCAGCAATTTATATACAGTAAACAAGGAGGCAGTATGCAGAAGGGGGTATAGATTTTTTGGGAGATTATGGTATAGCCAGGGCTGCATTAAAAGAATGCCAGTTAATCTGTTTAGATTACAGTGGAGAGCATTAGGACCAGATAGATAAGAGAGAAGATTGATGGAAAGAGATTAGTTAAAATGAAGGTGTCATGTTGGCTGACTCAAACAGGTGTATCTTTAGTACCTTTTCAACAGATGCCAAGGAGGGGAGGCTACTGATCTGTGAGAGGAAATATTTCCCCAGCTCGGTGCCAGCAATGGAGAATATTTTGTCTGTGCCAGTGAGATGTATGTGAAGTGTGAGTAGAGTAGATTTAGTTAAAGACACGCTTTATACCAGCCTAGTGTGTACTTTAAATGTGCATTTTACAGTGCAGAAAGACATTGCTCAGTGTGACGGAGTCTGTACAGCACTGTGGCCTGAATATGGACTGAAAGTATACCGGTCTTGGACAGTGATATGAAATGGACAGTGAATCTGAGGAGAAAATGATATCCTGCCTTGCATTCTTTAAGAAAGTGTTGAGCTTGTTGACGTTTGCAGAGGAGTTTGTTATTGGTGGCAGTATACTGTATAATCAGCTAATGGCAGCTATGTTTGCACAGAAGGGTAAAGCATGCGATCCTGATTTGAATATTAGCTTGGTCATCTGTTGGAACTGGCATGGAGAGGATGGACATACCTATGCAGAATAGGAGTCTATATCATGAAAGGCCTTAATCCTCTCAGAGGAGTGGAAAGTACAAAATGACCCTGGGTCATGCATTTAGCTCACCATGCCATGAGGTGCACCAAAGCATGCATTCACATAGGGAAGGCATAGTGGTCCCAGTGATGAAATAATTCACATATCTTCCACACACCCCCAAAAGGAGTCAATATAGAAATTCCTTCATTCCTGAAATGTTGGTGAAGACACAAATCACCTCCACATATTCTGGAATAACAACTCCCTTTAGGCAACTCCGGTCTCCATGCTGGTTATAGTCACTATTGGGGGGATGAATGGGTTCACATCTGAATAGAGAAGGTTTAATACTGCCAGACACAAAGATCAAAAAAGCCCATAAAACATATATTGTGTTGACGTGATGAGGTGTTTGATATCTCTGGCATTTGCTGCTTATGCAGGGTACTTACTTATTACTTCAGAGACAGATGTGTTGTATTCATCTGGTGTTTAAAAGTTAGTGTGTCATCAGTTCATGTAATTATGCATTTAAACTAAGTGGGTGCAATCTTTTTTAATTTCTCAAAGTTTTTTGGGTTTCTAATACCATGACAGGAATGGACCCCATTCCTAAGTCAAAGTATGATAAAATTCATGAAATTAGTTTAGTTTCACTCTTTGATGTCAGCCAGTAGTGCTCTTCGCAGCACCCACAATCTACCCAGTAATGACTCCTCCTGCAATTCATATGGAGTTACATGGTAGCATGGTAGCATTTATAAATATGATTGTAGACTCTTCTTTATAAGACCTGTTGCTTCTACTACTATTTGAACTGTCTGGGTATCTTTTTTCCACATTGCTCTCATTTCTGCCTGCAAATCCTGATATTCATGACTTTGTGTCTCTCTGTATGCAGGACACTGTAGTCACTGGGTGTGGCGATTTCATTGATCAATGCTATTTTTGTCTTCTTTCTCTGGACCACTATATCTGGTTTTCTAGCATTTATCTTTTGAACAGTTGGTAATGGATTATCCCATGTGACGTAGACTTCTTCATTTTCTATAATGCTTTGTGGATCATGTTTCCAGTGTTTTTCAGCCACTTTAATACCATAATGTTTGCACAATCCCCAGTGCAATAGTCTTGCCACATTATTATGCCTTTCAGTATACAGTCCTTCTGCAATTAGTATGTTGCAACCAGCAACAAGGTGTGCAACTGTTTCTAATTCACTTTTACAAAACCTACATTTGTCTGTTTCTCCACATGTTCAATGGACTTTGTAAACCAATGTGTACGCAGCCCATTATATTGGACTGTCAATATTAACCTTTCATCTCTTGGTTTGAATTTGCCTCTCCTTAACCATTCCTGCATTTGTTCCTGATCAACATGAGGTTCTCCCAGAAGTTTTCTATACTCGCAACTATATTTACGCATTTTCCACATTTCTTACCTTCTCATCTGGTCCTTCACCTTATATTCTTTCTTTTGTTTTTTGGCACATTCAGTTGATGCCTGATTTTTATCTGCTTGTGGTTTGATTTCCATTCCTGCTTGATGCCGATATGCTTCTGCTAGATTAAGCAGATAAGTCATCTTAGATTTATTCTCCTCATGTTTCAAAACTTTCATTATGTTTGGGTTTTGTGAGGTCAGCAGATATGTGTGGAGTTCCATGATTGCAGATCTATACATATAATCAATTTCAAGGAGGCCCATCCCTCCTTCAGAATGAGGAATATACAACCTTGGTATGCACTGATTTTTATAAATCATTTGGTGAGCATGAAGCTTCCTTCCTGTTTTCCTATTTAATTTATTTATTTGTTTTGGGACCAGTCAATCACTTCAAAACTGTAAGTTAGGACAGGATGAGCAAATTGGTTTATAGCTTAGATTTTGTTTCTAGATGTCAGTGCTGTTTTCAGGATTAATTCAAGTCTTCCGAAGTATTCCTTATTAAGTTTTATTTGCATTTTTTTCATGTTTTATTGTTGATCCTTCATCAGTTCCCAAATATTTATACACTCCTTCTTGCCCAAGTTCTTTTATATCACATTCTTTTCCCAAACTGATGTTTTACTGGTGTTGTAGTTGTCCTGCTTTAAAGGTTGCTTTTGCACATTTATCAAGACCAAATGACATTCTTATATCATCTGAAAAAGTTTTGACAACTTGCAGTTGTGCTTTCAGTTCCTCATCTGATGAGCTATTCAGTTTTAAATCATCGACAAAGAGAAGATGAGAAGCCTTTACACTTCGTTGTTTTCTAGGAGCCAGATTATAGCCATGGCCTAAGCTATTAAGTAGAGAGCTTAATGGGTTAAGGGCAAGGCAGAACAGCATATTTCTCAACTGTACAGATTTTTCCAGAATGTCCAGATTTTTGCCATATAATTTTGGTCTGTTTCTCATAAAATTGTGTTTTTCTGGCAAATTATTGGAAAAGAATTGAGGGCTGAAGTCAGAAAATAAAGGCAGACATTTGAGTTTTGGCCTTCATAACCCTCAGAAAAATTCATATTAATGTAAAATCTGTTATTCTGTCTACTTTCTAAGTTTGTAAGAACAACATTTAAAAATTGTCCCTATTTTTGGGCCTTTGTCCCTCCATTATTTATGGCTTTGTCCATATTTCTTGCTCTAAGAGATTGACAGGTATGACACAGCAGCAGTGACAAAGAATCACACTATAATATCCCCTTTGAATTTTTATACCCAGGATAATAATTTGTCCTTTATCATGGCTTAATTGAAAAAAGTGGTCTGCCACTGTTTCATGGTCACTGTAATGTAGTAGATCAGTGTAGGGTCTATCTTATATATTTTTAAGCACTCTTTTATCCATGAATGTGGGATACTACCAAATGCTTTTTTTGTAGTCAATCCATGTCATACTTAGATTCTTGCCCTTTTCACAGTTCTCCACTATGACTTTATTTAACAACAAATGATCCTTTGTTCCATATGACTTTCTTTTATTGCCCTTTTGTTCTCATGCCATAATTGCATTTTCTTCTAAATGCTTATAAACTCTGTCAGCATCAATTCCATTGTACAGTCTATTAGTTGTCGGAACTACTATTAATTTAGCTGCACAGTAATATATCCTGTTTACTTCTGTTATGTCGCATGGACTATGAACAGTCCTAATTACTGTTTCATTTGTTTTATCAACTTTTTGGGTGTTATTAACCTTCTGCAGTCTATTTCTTTCATTGATCTTGATATATCTGTCTTTGTCTATTAAATCAAGCAACTCTTCTCTTAACTCTTTTTCTTCCAAACTGAGGGCACATCCTTTGTTTTCCAGTTCCTGCGGGCATTCTATAGAAAGTTATATATCATCTTCCTGTGGCACATTCTCTTCAATTTCATCCAGTGCCATCCGTTGCTCTATCATATATGAACTCATTGGCCTATCACTCCTCAGCACTGACTGCATCAGAGTTACTACAGTTTCCTTTTCCTTCCCTTGCTGTCAAGCTTCAAGAGAACGTCTATACTGGTTTTCTGTGGAAGGCTCTAAATTTTCTTCATATGGCACCTGACCAATTACTTTTTGTTCCACTGTTTTCCCCTTAACTTAGATATCCATTACTCTATCCTGTTGAGATGCTTTCTGAATTAGATTTTCTATACACTAAACCCTGCACTTTGCAGGTATGCCATAACCTCAGTTTCTATTTCTTTAACTTCTCCATTACTAATCTCCTTTTCTACTTTTCCTCTCCGTCTTCTTATTTTTTATATTGTAAAGTTTTCCATGTCTGGATTCCTTTGCCTGTATTTCTCTTTAGATATCTTTGGTGTTGCTCTTTTTGTATTGGTTTCGTTTGCTTCATCCTTTGCATAAATATTACACAATATTAAATCTCTTTTTCTTTCCCATGCCCATATTTCTTCTTCAGATGTTCCCTGATCTTCCTGTTTCTCCCTACTTTGGGGGCTCTATCCTGCTGTGATGTAACCTGTTAGACCTTCTACACCAAATCCTTCACTTTGCAAGTACTACATAACTTCACCTTCTATTTTTTTAACTTCTAATTTACTAATCTTCTTTAATACGTTCCATCTCTGTGATATTATTTTTTTTATTGTGAAATTTTCCATATCCGGATGCCTTTGTCTGTACTTCTCTTTGAATATCTTTGGGGCTGCCTTCTTTATATTGATTAATTTGGCTTTCTCCTTTGCATAAATATTGTACCATATCAAATCTCTCTCTCTTTCCCATGTCCATATTTCTTTTTTATACTTTTCAAATATCTCTTGGTTTTGTTGTTTATATTTTTGCACTTCCTCAGATCCTTTTTCCAAACAGATCAGTTTGTTGATCTACATACTGTTTTTCACAAATCTGTTGTATTAATGAACACAAATGTTCATTTGATGCTTCTGACAGTTTTCCTTGCGGAAGTATTCTTCTTTCCTCTAATTTCTCTCTTAATTATTTTGTATATTTTGTGTCTGGAAATTCTGGGTTATTTGCATAATAGTAACAATACATAATTTCTTTCTTATCCTCAATAGTCCACTTTATTGCCTTTTCTGGCTCTTCTTTGGCCTATCAATTTTTCTGATTTTTGTGGACTGCAACTTCCTTCTGCCACGGGGAGGGGGGCATCCTCCCCCTCAACCTGGCCTGGCCCATTGTAGTAATATTTCCGTATTTTGAGGACTCTATGCTGTCATCTTTTCTAGTCTTGACACCAGTGCACCTACCAGGATTTGGCACTTTTTCATCCTGGGTCTTGTGCACCCAGCTATCTTTTTTATTTTTTGACCTACTTCTATCCATGATATATGCTGTATAAATACAGTCTATATATCAGAGTCACCTTGGTGAGATTTTGTGAAAACAGGGTCCACCTCGTGAAGGTACTCAACAAGACTTAAAGATGAATTCAGTTTCAGCATTAATACTCTCCTTCGCTTGCTGACTTTTCATCGCTCCATTCGGACCTCTTTTATCGCTCCATTTGAACCAGCGGTTGTTGTATGAGATATCTGATGAGTATGTAGAGCATGGAGAATACACAAAGGTTCATATACTAATGTTTGCTGCAAGAAAATCTTAGCTCAAATAGTACACATTCCTTCTAAAGTCTCACTCTGAGCAAGCCCCTCATGGAGGCTAGACATGTACACAGCACTTCTGTAGTATATGCAGTAATCCTGCACCAGCCCACATCTTATACTGTGTCATAAGTAAAGAAATACTTGCAGAAGGAAATATTATTGTTTTCAATAGTATATTTAAAAGAATGGAAGCATAGTATTCTGAAAGCAACCACCGTGAAGTCTTTCACTAAAAAGAAACTGAACAGAAATTCAACAATTGTTTGCAAAGATGTGTAAAAGAAAACCTTTTTTTCCCAAAAGAGTCTGTGTGTTACTGAACAGAAGTTTGAAAATGAGCTGTTCGTTGTTACGACTGAAATGGAAAGACCTGGCAATGCATCAGAGGCACTGAGGAGACAAGAATGCAAGTTTAACTGCTGGCAAGAAATGTGGATAATTAATAGGAAATACTGAATTCAGATTAAACATGGGAAAACAAAGCAATATATTGTGAGAACATGTTAAAGCACTGTTAAACTGCATCCACCTTGTTAACATATTCAGCTCACCGGGCAGAAGTAACATTCCATCATTCACAATGTAGCAATTAAAGCATATTGTTTGGTTGGTGAGAGGCTAGGAATGGTAATACAACCTCCCAGAATGAAAGCAAACAATGAATATTAGAGAAACAGTAACAGAATTGTAGAGATAGTTTGAAAACTGTAGAGAATCACAGATGTGATACACTGCATGACTTGTTTGTTTGTGTCTTTCGGCTTTTCCCGGTTAGGGGTCGCCACAGCGGAACTCCAGTCCGCTAATGATTGGTAGTGGATTTTTACGTACCGGGTTACCAGCCCTGACACACAACCTTCAACGAAGGCATGCCCCATTCACATATGCCTCCACACAGAAGACGCTCTAGCTGAGAATCAAACGGGACAACTTCTTGCTATGAGGCGACAAAGCTACCGTAGCACCACCACTGCATGACTATGCCAGTTTATTTAAAGCCTTATAGTTTCATACGGAAGTATTAGGCCAGCTGTCCTTCTGTGCAATTTTAAGTCTATCTAATTTGTCTTTTGATGCATGAATTACTCTATCCCATGTGGTGTTAAATTGGCATTACCCATCCATGGTTAATGATTATTTATTATCCGTATTGAAAATAACCAGGATCATAGCACAGATAATTTGAGGGGACCCATGCATGGGATAAAGTATTTAGGAGCTGACTCTCTCCATTAGTAGTACAGGGGGCAATCCTGGGGTACATTTTCTGTTTCACATCTGTAGATAAAAGATGCTGTTGAATACAGGCAGCAATGAGATTTGTCTTCCAGGGATTGGGACTCTTTTCCAGAGCAGTGTGTTAATCTCTGAGAGATATACATGTCCTTCTAAACATTCCTGTGGATGTTGAAAAAGGGGTTTAGATCACCAGACTGAGTATTTCTGATGACATTTGACTTGTTGGTGCACAGTAAATCTGTCAGTATTAGGTCGGATACCTTGTAAGATAAGTAAGGCCATTTCTTAGCAATTTGTGGAATATCACATATAGTGACAGACTTTGAGTCAGTTCATGTAGGACACTTTGTTTAGGCCTTGTATCCTGTCTGGACAGCTACATGCCAAAGGGGGGGCATTTTACCCAATAACTGGCCTAATGAGAACTTTGTAAAGGAGGGCTATGGCATCCCTAGATCTAGACACAATCCCTTTGTTTATAAGCTGTGCAATATAGAATGGCTTTCTTACAACAATGGATACATGTTGACTGAAAGTTAGGTCACACATAAGTTCCCAAATCTTTAACAACTGTGTAAACAATTTGGTGTGTATTGTCAATGTGGTAGTTTCCTGAGATAAATGAGTTTCCAAAGGATACAATAATTTGTTTTTCCCATTTTGTTTCAGTCCATGATTTTGGCACCAGTTATTTATTTGGGACAAACCTTCCTACAGGACAGCTAAATCATTTGAGGATTTAATGACTGCTCCTAGCTTGCAGTCATTTGCAAATTTCATGAGCCAGAGCCCTTTGCTATTGGCTTTTAATTCAAAGATGTAAATGCCAAATAGGAGAAGTCCCAGCACAGAACCCTGGGGGATTGAACTTGTAAAGTTTTCCATGAAAATTTGATATAAAAGCAAATCCTTATGTTGTTCCCATGATTTATGTTCCAGGTCAAGTACATGTAGATATCATGACTAGAAATAACAGGGGCCAAACCAA
Organism: Protopterus annectens; assembly: GCF_019279795.1. NCBI lineage: Eukaryota > Metazoa > Chordata > Ceratodontiformes > Protopteridae > Protopterus > Protopterus annectens. The sequence goes on along the minus strand of NC_056747.1, from coordinate 428,938,929 downwards.
TGGAATGCCTAGATGTCATTAAAAGTGTTTAAAGTCAAACAAAATGGTGACTAGTATGGATATTCTGTACATCAAGGCAAGAAATGCAGGTTTGTTGATCTGAATATGAATAAAATAATGAAAACGAAACATTACCTATCACTTACGGTGGAAGAAGTAGTCTTAGAAATGTCTAATCTCTTTATAGTACTAGATACAAACAAGTGCTTCAAGGAGCTAATGCAAGATGATGAAAATCTGAAGTTATATACATTTTGTATATAATTAGGAAATTACAGATTCCTTATATTTCATTATTGTGACCATAATTGCTGATCTACTCGCAATCTTTTAGTATACACTCAAACACAAGATCAACAGGATGACAAAAGCAGTGCCTAAATAGATCAAGATAGCATAATTTCAACTTAAATTACAGAAAAAATAAATAATTGAGACAAATATGAAATATATGATATAGCCTAAAATCAGGAGAACAGAAGACTGTTATTTTGAAAAGGTCAAAGGCAGGAAACAGATCTGCATAACAAAGGGTTTTCTAAGTGCTGCAGTATCTTGCAAAGTTTGTACCAAATATCTCAGCGATAACTATGCCCCTAAGAAGGCTGTCAGAGCAAAGTTGCAGCTTCTGAATGTAGTAGTGAGCATGTTTTAAAATAAAACGAAACGCTTTGGATATGTTTTAAAATACTTAGGAAAAGTAGTTACACATGCAACATTAGCAAACTATCTGGCAAATAAGGCATTTGTGTTTCAAGTCAAGGTCAGAGTGGTGATGGGAACTGTGATCCTACAAGATATCAGACCAGTTGCCTGTGGGTTAGAAGCATTTAGAGATGGCACAAAAATAGTATTTTCAATTAGTAAAGGAACTGTTATCAATCTATGGATGTAGGAAGTTTCATTAATATGTGCATGACAAAGAAATTCAGGTATATATAAACTATAAAGCCTTGCAAAACATATTCAGAAGATTTTGGGCAGAGTAGCTCCAGAACTGCAAGTGGATGCTATTTCATCTAGATAAGAATAATCTGAAAGTGAAACACAGGCCAGGTAAGGATCTACATACAGCAAATATACTGAGCCGAGTATATTACTTCACATAACAGAAAAATTAAGCAAAGAATATTTACTAGACTTACACAAGGAATGATTATTTATAGGTTCATAGGTTACAACTAAGGTTATTGCCAAAAAGGTCATTAGGAAGCTCAGCCACACTAACCAAAATTACTGGGAGATGAAAAATGTCCACCATTAAGAAGGCTTTCACCATATATCCCAGGTGAAAATCACCCATACAGTCATCCAGAATGGTTTTAAAAGTTGCTAAGGAGATACTTGCTTAATAGATAAAGGCAGCCTATTCCAAAAATAGGACATATATTGGATTAGGTATAGTCATGCTATCTGGTGTCATTGATGTTGCAGTAAGAGTTTAGACTTCTAGAATAGGTGTTTCCTTTACTTTGTATAATTTCCATGAATATAACTATATATCTATATCTATGTCTATACAAATCTGTATCTTAGAAATGTTTTTACTAATCATATTGAAGCTAATATGGATAAATCTCATTAGCAAGGAAAGAACATCAGTCTTAGTTTTCTTTCAAGGAAGAAATATATTGTCTACAGTGGATAATGTTCAAAGCTGACAAAATGGTATCATTCCCAATCAAATGAAAGAAAAAATTATTACTTGACAGGATAAGTAAAGTACAAATAAATAGCAAGGGATATAATGTACTGACCATAAGTTCACAGGTACTTACAAGGCTTACTGGGCAGCACAGTGGTGCAGCGGTTAACGTTGTTGCCTCACAGCAAGAGGTTCTCCGGTTTGATTCTTGGCTGGGGTGCCTTCTGTGTGGAGTTTGCATGTTCTCCCTGTGTTCACGTGGGTTTCCTCCGGGTACTCCGGTTTCCTCCCACATTCCAAAGACATGCATCTGGAGCATTTCTCCCCGGGCCTCCACTGAAGACAGGCTCTGTGGAACCTAGTCGGACTTTCCCGGTCAACAAAATGTTAAATAAATAAATAAAAAACTAATAACTGGTTTGACTGGACTTAAAAACAAGAAAAATGCTTCATGCTTATCAAATGATATATAAAAATCAGTGTATACCAAGTTTATATTTCTTACTCTGAAGGAGGTACTTGAAATTGATTACATATATAGATCTGCAGTTATGAGACTGCATGCATATCTACTGACCCTCTTCAGACTCAAACATCATGAAAACTTTAAACCATGAGGGGAAATGGCTAAGATCACTTCTTCATTTAATTTTTAGAAGCATTTTTTTTTTTTTTGGAAGTCAAACCACCAAAAACCAACAAACACAAGACAATTAACAACTAACTAAAAAGCAAGGATATATAAAAGGAATAAAAGGGCAAAAAATGAAAAAATTCATAAATATAGTAGCAAGTACAGAGTAACCAAAACTTCTGATTTGGCACAGGAATAGTTAAGAAGAGGTGAACTGAAACCAAAAGATAAAACGTTAATAATTGCAGCCCAGGACAGTGGACTACATGCATGTTGGTTTACAAAATCGATTGAAAACATGGGAGAAACAGACAAATGCAAGTTCTGTTAAAAAAGAAGAAGAAGAACTGGAAACAGTTGCACATCTTGTTGCTGGGTGTGATAAACTCATGGTGGATCTATATTAGTTCGCCGAAATGCATTTCCAGCGAACATCTCTTTGTTGACCTGTATTCAGCAAAAATCACTTCTGCGATTCACTGAATTTACCAAGGGCAATGAAACAATTGCCCTGCAGCACAATGGAATGCACAACTAACCAAAGCAAACCTACGCAAGTGGGGGACTTTCCCCCCAACCCCCCTAACTATATATACCAACTCTGAGATCACTCTACAGTGGGTAAAAGGGTGAAGTTGTGTAGTTGGGCAACTACTTCATTGCCCATGGAAAATTCCAGAAATCACAGAAGTGATTTTCGCTGAATACGGGTCAGTGAAGAGTGTTCACTGGAAATGAGTTTTAGCGAACTAATATAGACCCACTTGTGGCATATAGCCTACACACTGAAAGCACAATAATGTGGCAAGAGTGTCCCACTGGGGTTTGTACAAAAACTACAATACAGAAGCAGTAGGGAAGCACTGAAAACATGAACCTCACCACAAAGTATTGTAGAGAATGATGAACTGTATATCACATGGGGTCACCCGTTACCAACAGTTAAAAAAAATAGATGTGAGAAAACCAGATATACTTGTCCATGAAAATAATTTGAAAGTAGCATTGTTCATTGAAATTGCTACACTCAGTGATTATAGTGTCTTCATACCTCTCAACCTCTTAGAGCAAGAAATCTGCACAAAGCCATAAATAAAAGTGGGACCAAGTCCCAAAAATAGGGACAGTTTTTAAATATTGCGCTTACAAACTTAAAAAGTTGATAGAATAACAGGCTTTGCATTAGCATTAATTTTCTGAAGGGTGTGAAGTCTAAAACTCAAATGTCTGTCATTATTTTCTAACTTCAGTCTTTAATGATTTGCCACTAATTTGCCAGAAAACCACAATGTTATGAAAAATGGACCAAAAATATGTGGCAGAAATCTGGACATTCTGCAAAAATCTGTACACTTAAGAGGTATGAGTGTCTTATGTATAGACGGTCATACAATATCCAGATTTGTAGGCAGAAATGACACCAGTGTGGAAAAAATATACTCAGGCAGTCCCAACAGTAGTAGGGCAATGGGTTTAATTTAGAGTCATACATAGATATGCTACCAATACATGTAGTCCCACCGAATTACTAAAGGAGGCAATCCTGGGCACATCGCAGGTGCTGAGAACAGCATTCTTGGCAAACATCAAAGAATGAAACAATACTAATTTCATGAACTCTAATCATACCCTGAGTTAGGAATGGTTTCTATTCCCATCATGGCAGGAAAATGCCAAAAGGCTTGCAGAAATTAAACCAGGAAAATGTATGTGGGCAGTTCAAGAAATGATCATGACACTAATGAATGAAAAGCTGCATTAATTAAAAAGTATTTTGAATGTGTAAAGAAGTCATATCTGATGTAAGAAGTCCATGACATTTGTCATAAAGTTAATAGTCTAAAGTAATGCAGCTAACTTTTAGAATCCATATAAAATTTACATATGGATAGTGCCATAACATGGGATGTGGCATACAGAGTGTATATATTTAAATATTAATGTTAGTTGGAGGGAACAGGCTTTCATGTAGCACACATTCTTTGTAAAAAAAAAAAAAAAAAGTCTGTGGATTAGTACTTCATAGAGGCTAATCACATCAGGTTGCAGAGTGAGCAATCTCACAAATATTCATGTTACTGGGGACAGGACAGAAGGAGTGAACCTAAGGACCTAAGGAAGTCAAGTTCTCTGTGCATACCACTAACATGACTTTAGTTTTCTGGATGTTAACAGTTCAAAGGAATAGGTTATTTATGCGTATGCAACCAGCTTATTGTACGTTTTTTATTTTTTTCCCCTAACAGATTTGTATGTTTTTCAATTGAATTGTACAGGTTATAGGTCACATTAAATATGGGAAAAGTTATGAAATGATTTATTGTGGTCGCATTTTTTATATCACAAAAAAACTGGCATTTTAACAGGGGTGTATAAACTTTTTGTATCCACTGTATGTCATTATTTAATTACTTCAGCCCTCCTTGATTTACCAGAAAACTACAATTATTTTTCAGGAACATATGAAAATATGACGCAAAAAATCTGGACATTTTGTAAAAATCTGGGCAGGTGAGAGGTAAGTCTGCAAGAAACTACATCTGGATAAACACAAACTGCACCTCGATAAACACAACTGGTTCTAGTTTCCTCTATATGCAACAAACATTGTTTTCAGAGGCCAAGACCACCTTCCACATTCACACAACCATAGAGTAAAAACAGAAAGAATCAAAGATAAAATGAATCACTACCTGCATGGGAAGCAGCAGTGGATGAGTTGCAAATTATTTGTCTGGGGTAAGTTGCAGCCTATTCCACTTCGAACTCAGTCAGTGGCTGGGAAGTCTAGTCTGTTAATATCTCATCTAGTAATACTGATGACAGTGCAGTGAAGTCCCATATATGGAACTGTTATTCAGTTTTCTGTTAATGATAATGGAGAATTCTGAGACATATTATTAGAGAATGGATACTAATTTAAGAGGATACTCTTACCAGGTATAGCCATGTTGTTTAGTTTAGGGACATTTAGTGTTTCAGAGTATGATCTGCGTTGATGTGGTGTGGTACCACTGTTGTTCATCTGGGATATTTATCCTTTTCTTATGTTTGGCTGACCATGGATTTAGTACATTTAAATAAGGGGTTATGGACAAGTGAAATCCCCAGGTAAAACAAATAAATTGGCGTATTCCCCTTCAAAAACAGCTTCTTCTTGTTACATTTTTATTTTGCATTGCTGCTTCTTTCACTGACTTACACTATATTTATGACATTTGGTCTTTTACCTAGATAGCTGCAGTTTTCTTCTAGGATTCATTATTTTGACAAGAATTTGAAGTGATTGGTGAATTACTCAGTGGGAGAGGTAATTTTCTCAGTTACCTCTTTAGACATTTTGGCAGTAAGATTGCTGGAGTACCAGAAGACAGCATATAAGAGAGATAATATTGGAGAGGGTAAAACTGTAGACATGTAATTAACAAATTAGGACCAATTAGTGATCATTGTGAGACTTTGGCAGGAGAGGAAGCTGACAGAGACAGAGGAAAGAACAAGAATTGTATGAGCATTTACATATCAAAAGGAATTTGAAGTGCAGCAAAAGTAATGCTTTGGCTAGGTCAATGAAAATAGAGCCAGTCAACTTACATTTATATACTTATAAATATCATCTACTAAGACTTGAAGAGCTGTGGCAGTGTTGTGTCCTTTAGGGAAATCATGCTATTTTGGCAGAGATGACGGCTACATTTTTAGGTGGCACATGATTTGTAAGGAAATGGCTTTCTCAAATAGTTTGGATATGGATGGTCGAATGAAAAGTATATTATACTGATCAGATGACAAAGGCACTTGAGGTTATTTTGAATGAGGACTAATAATGATTGACAGGCAGATACTTGAGAGGATACACTTGTTTTCTATCTGGTGTCCTAGCAAAGATATGAATGCATCAATAGCATAACTGACTTGGACATATAGACATCATAGCCTGCATAACTGTGAAGTTTTAAAATGCAAAGCCACATTTGAAGCATTTATGGAAATAGTCTGAAAAGGTGTTTGCTGGATGAGTAGGTGGGTGTAAGATGATGAAATGAGTCTGAGAGCAGGAGACATTTGAGGCACTTGTGGAGGTGAAGTGTTTGGCTATTTTGATAGCAGGGAGTCATTGTACTGCATTTAGTTACTAAAGAGTGTTAATGAAGGGTTGCTATTAATTCCATTGCATATTACTCATATTTTAATTAAATCCATATATGGATATGTGTTTCTTTGTGTAGCTTTTTTGTGTTGTTATTCACTTAATTACAATAACTTTTTGTTTGTGTTTTGAATACCAATCTCCTTACTAACCCATCTCTTTCTGACCTCTAGCTTTAATCCATCTCCTGTCCAGCCAGGTGATTTCATACATATTATTTTGCTTGGGTGGGGTTCTGACTTCTAAGATGGCAGACCCTATCAGTTACTCAGTCTTAGGACCAGGTAGCAAGGACCTTGATGAGAAGCAGTGATTGGGATCCAGAACCATAAAACTGTGTCTAGCAGAAAGTAGCACTCAATGTTGTCGATATACATGGCATGTGCACTCACTTGTTACATGTTGAAAGTTGTGTCTTTGCTGTTTACAATGTTTGAAAGTATACAAGGTCAGAAGTCAGACAGGCTGTGGTAAAACCCATGTCTTCTCCCTATGATTGGGCCACTGGTCATTGGTCACTTCATGTTATTCCATTTATTTCTTTCATTGCAGCAAATCTTTTCCCAAATCTGGATCACCAGAACACACACACACACACACACACACACACACACACACACACACACACCTCACCCCTGTTCAAGCTGTTTTCTATGCAAAGAAAATTGTTGCTGCCTGTTTTCTTTATAGTTACTTTGTTATATAACCCTGGATACATCCCTTTCCTTTAAGGCAAATTTGAGTTTGGATATGAACCATGGTAGAGCTGAGATCAGATTCTTTGTTTTCCATTTTTAGAGGGAAAAGTATACTTAACAAATACAGGAGGGCAGGACAAGGATCTGACATAGTCATACTTTTTCATTTAGCATGTGGAATGTCCTTCCAGGTTAAGGCTTCAAATTGTTATTAAAAGAATGACTAATGGTTTTCTACCTAGAGGTATAAAAGGTGTTGTTGAGAATGTGATGCTCATGGTAATGTGGCCCGCTACAATGGGGAAGTAGTATTTATGCTGAAGAAAGATGGAGGAGAAATTGGTTCACAACCAGCTGAAGATGCTGTGATTTCCAGTAGTTGGGTTGAAGTGGATTATACTGCAGCTTATAAAATAAGGAGTAGTGGGCAAATAACTGATTAAAGTAACCTATAGTCAAGTATTAACTGCAAAAAGAAAATAATTTTGAAGAGTGTCATGTTTAGTGCTTTTTGATGTGCTGGGGGTGAGTAGCTTTTTACTTTTTCCTGTCAGTGTTCTGATTACAGCATGAACATACATCATACTGCCTAACAATGCGACAGCTGCCATTTGTAGATGAAGGCCCTCAAATGCTATTACCAGTGCTATTATTTTAGAGTGAGAAAGACTAGTCTTGACACCTGTTTCCTTGCACTTTTTATGATGTGAGTTACTGTTGCAGCAACCACACAGACCATGCCGGTAACATGTACCACACACACACGGCACATGATGTGATGCAAGTGACACTTCCACCTTTACAAACACAGATGGTGATGAGCATTGTTTAGAAAACACACAAAAACACACAGCTGTCTGCATTCATAGGATCATAGAAGGTTACTAGGCTAATGTCCCTGGGGCGCTTACAAGCTTAGCCAATTTAACCCATTTCCCTCATGGATTAATGCAATAAGAAGACTTAACTCATCATAAAAAACAACAAAGAGCAGCAGCCTACATGGCCCTTGCAATGGCATTATGTAACACCATTTGCACAATGTGACTACAACTGGCTGTGTTTGCAGTGGACTTGCAGTCTGCATCAAGGCAGTACTGTAGTGCAGGAAAAGGTACTGATATCTCACAGAAAGAAATTCTCTAGTTCAATTATTGGCTGGGGTACCTTCTGTGTGGGTTTCTGACTGTCCTCCCTGTGACCATGTAACATTTTTCTGGGTGTACTGTTTGCCTCTCACCTCCCAAAGACATGCAGTTTTCTGAGAGGGACTGGTACCATGCCCAGAATGTGTTTTCAGTGCCTTGCACCCACTGGTTTCCAGGTCAGACTCCACTATCCCCACAGCCAAGTACAAGAATAAAGCAGATTATCAGAGGATGGATGGATGCATACAGTCTGTAGCATATCTCAGCTGCACCACACATCTACACAGATATGTGTACTTCTGTCTGTAGAAGCATATCTGCAACGTTTGCAAAGTAAGAAAACAGCAGCATACAAATTTTTAAGAAAAGACAAAAACACTGAAACAAAGGTGATGTAATACCTTTTACTGGACCAACACAGTTTGAAAACTCATATAACTGTAAAACCTAAGAGGAGGCCCCCATTGGATAGATATAGTGTTTTTATATCCACTTGTGGTTAAAAAGGGAAGTACATTATTTTATTCTCATTGGCTAAAAAGACACTAGAACAAGTATATTATTTTATTCTCATTGGCTAAAAAAGACAATCAAAAAGTGCAAGTGTATGAAAAAGGTATGTAGCTCAGATACTTAGTATGCAATTACGTCTCAGAAAAAAACACAGTGTGAGTCTATGTGTACATGTCTCTGTGTTTGTGTGAGCCTGAGACTTTAGAAGTCTGGTTATAACACTAAAGCTTCTCCCTGCATATTACACTGGAGTCAGTGTTCATTCAGCGGAGAAGATAGCAACTCAAGAAACTTCTCTGACGTTAAACTTTATGGTCTATGGAATAATCTGTGGGTTAATAATGTGAATGCAAAGGAACTAAGTTTAAAAAACGGTTTATTTTTGTGTGTGCACCAACTTTCGTGTGTGTGTGTGTGTGTGTGTGTGTGTCTGTGTGTGTGCATAATTCAAACATGGCACTGCATCTTAATTATTCAGGCAGTAACAGGCTGTTTAAAAATGCACATACGTATTTATTCAATTACCTTTTTTTTACTTATTTGTTAACCAGGTAAGCCCACTAAGCACAACTATTTTGTTAAATGGAATGATCCATTCCAAAAGCAATGCAACAAAACTGAAGATCTTTTTAGGCAAGTTGTAAGCTTGTAATATCAGCCTCACATGCATCCTTGATTCACAGGATTCAGATTCCATAATGATACATATGTTACATAAAACAGCTGACAGCTTCCAGTATGGTTAGAATCATTACACGCTTCTTAAAATGTACTTTTTTATTTTAGAATACCAGCCAGGACAAACCATTTGTTTACTAGTAGAAAAAGAGCTGTTGCAGTTGTGCTCCTTTCAATAGCAAACAAAAATCTAATTTGTCTGCATTTAATGAAAACAGAAACATTCCTTTAATGGGCATACTGTAAAAGCATATACTTCTTTTTGCCAGTCACTGTACTTGAATCCAAAGAAACAGTTTCTATCTTGTCCTGTGTCTTGTGAAACACGAATGTTATGAACCATTTTACTTTTTTGTGCACAGACTATAATGGCTTAGAAGCAAGAAGATATCCCACTTAATAACCTTTAAGATGCTTAGAATGAAATATGACAGAATTGTATTTCAATTATTGTGAAAAACTGGATAGGGGATTAAATAATGATGGACACTTATGGGAATGTTGCTCATCACCATGACTCCTGCATTGATATGCTTAGATGCAGAATATTATGTTTGTCTCTTTATTGCCTTTCTTTTTTTTCCTTCTCTCTTATTTTGTTATGCAGCAAGGGATTCCATTTGCAGAGGATTCTCAACGACAGTCAGAACTCTGCTTTCATTTTCATACTAAGTTACTTTTATTGTGGGACTGTTTGATGTAGTCTCTGGATATCAGTGGCTTCAATCACTCAAGAAAAAGGTCAAATGTAATGTGCTATTTAAGGGATCTGAAAATTAAAATAGCTTCTCTGCAAGAGACACACTTAAATAACAAGCATGCTGAAACTATCCTGCTGTTACACAGGCTCTTCATAACTCCCTTAATAATAAATCAATGGGAGTAGCTGTATGTCTCTTTGATAATTGCATTCAGATATCTTAAATATATAGTGTAAAAGAAGCCAGAATTTTCTGGTTTAGACAAAGCAAAAATGGCTGAACTGCAGTATCAGCTGAAAAAAATATTGAAGGCAAAAATGTCTGAATTTTTTTTTATATGCATCTTAACTGCCCCTCCACTTCCCCTTGTGGAGAAATGAGTTCCATGCACATTTTATTACTCATTTTGCTGCAGGAGAAAACAACATTAAGGGTTTTGCCTTTAGCTACCCTCTATGACCAGTACCACCACTCGGTTGATTTATGCTGACCAGTTAATCTACTTATGACTTCTGTTACTTAAATGGACATGTAATGAAACTAGTGCAGCTATAAGATAAGTTTGTGCACACTTTAAACCCTACAGAATGTATCAGTCTTCTTTAAAGAAAAGCATAACCCTGCTGCATGCATCTGCAATAATGCTTTTCATTTATTTTGTTATGCCCCCCTCTGATTTTTAAGCCCCATACATCTGCTCTACTGACCTGTTCACCCCTGCAGGGGTCAGAGCACTACAACAAATTGAATTTGCATGGAAATGACAAGTTCAAAGATGCCATTCCACCCTCCAAGACAAATTCCTCTCTAATGAAGAATGCATTCCAGGGCACCCCCCCACACACACACACACACACACACACACACACACACACACACACACACACACACACACCCCACCCTGAGAAAAATGACCGACCTCTTCCATTCTTGCCCTACCCCTGCTAACTCCTTCAGCACCAGGACAGATAACGAATCTTGGATCATCTGGAGCAAACTGAGGTTTCTATTCCTTTACCCCATGAAACCAATTTGATTGCAAAACTCTTCTTTGGTGATTTCATTTAGCTGTGAATAAATAAAAATAAATGTATTATATAACAGTATGTTACTACAAAAAAACTGATCCATTTTCACCAGTTATATGCATATTTGCTGTTTCAATGATATCTGGATATAAATAAATCTTTTAACAAAATAAACATTCTCATTTTATTTTAGTGTCAGGTAACTTTATTACAACTTAAAAGCAAGCCAACATTCTGCCTCGTTTCTGGACTGATCATGCAGACAAGGTATTGTCCAAGGTTTCTACATAAAATATGATTTTCTACATCTGTTTAGTGACACATTATATAAACCACATATGTCTAAAAAGGGACTTGTGGGGTTTATTTCTTTATTTATTGATTGATTGAGTGATTGATTAATGTATTTAATTTATTGAATTTGGTTGCCAGCAAGGTCTGACTGGGTCAAGAGGTACAGGAAAAAAGCTCAAAGAACATAATTAATGAAAGAAAAACTTACAAAGAGATCATAGCAGATACGAAAGTGCAAACAATATTTTACTATAGTGACTAAAGATTTTACATAGTCTAGGAAAATGTGACACATAGCAGTTGTCAGGGAAGGAAAGTAAAAAAGGGGGAATACAAAGAAGAAGGAATTAATTAGGGCAAGGCAATCATAGAAGACTGAGAACATGATTACAAGAAGAGAAAGATATCAAGAGCTAAATGTTGACAGACATCCAAAATACCAAAATGTATAAAATCTAAAGGACTGGGTGAAAAAGGGGGTGAGAAGGAATCACGTTGTTAATTTGCTTGATCAAAGTTACAAAAAAGAAGAGGTTAAGAATTTATATTGACAGTTATAGGAAGAGTGAAATGTTTGGCTTACTGATGAGAGGCGAAACTCTGTGGTTTGAGAGAAGGAATAGACAAGGCACAACTGATAAGCCAAGAAAAGGGGAGCAGGGGTGCACATTAGAGTCAAGGAGACAACTGTGAACATTTTTTTTAAATTGTTTTGACACTGAAGCTGCCTGAGTGCAGATAGAATCTGTTTCCAGAGTTTGAACTACCCTACACTCAGTTATTCTGCTTTCCTATGCTGAAGAAGATCACATAGAACTTGCATTTATGACAACAAGAACTACACAAGAATCTTCTTCTTCTTTCGGCTTTTTCCTGGTTAGGGGTCGCCACAGCAGATCATCTGTCCGCTCATGATTGGCAGTGAAGTTTTACGGTGTCGAGTTGCCAGCCCGGTGCTCAACCTTCCATGGAAGGCACACGCACATGCACTCATGCCTATGCTGCAAATTTGTAAGCAGCCAAAATCCTCAATCTACAATAATATAATTAGTGGGATTTTCTCATACAAACTGTCTGAAGGAAAATGTTATGTTTACAGTCCAGACCAGTAACCTCAACATTAGCAAGGAGGTGTGATTACATTGTTATTTCATTACTTACTATGTAGATTGCAATGGCTTCATTTTCTCCACAATGTTATTTATGCAATAAGAAATAAAATGTTTCTTTAGCTCATTCATTCACTTTCTTTCCTATTCTATTATATACGGTCAGTTGAAACTCCCATCTAATACATGCCTTTTCTCCTTCTCTTTCCATATTATACTGGCATCTTACTTATACAAGTACTGGATTAATCTAAGCACTGCATTACTCCACACTCTGCATTTCATTTTAGTGTTTTATTAGTTATCCATGCTGTACCCTTTTGTTTACTTCATCAAGCTGATGTTCTACATTAGTATACCGTGGTAAGTCTGTTTTTATTAAACTTTTGTTTGTTTTGTTTTCTATCATTCAGTTTATTTGATGTTTTCAGAACCATTTTAACTGTTATGCATTTTTATAATTTTGGGATTTGAATGTATTACGATTAATGAAAAGCTGCCGGTAGCAGTGTTTTGCTGCTCCAAGTATCATTATCCCATTGGAAGTCATCCTTTTGTGGGGGGCAGCAAACCCATTTCCCATGGTGACGGTGCATTTTCTGGGCATCTGCAGACGTGGTCCTTTGTTACGAAGGACTTTTCCTCTCCAAAGATTAACAGCACTCTGCCACCTGGCTATGAATTCCCTGTGATTTGGCAACAGAGAAGAAGGAGTCACAATAATATAGCCAACTGGATTTTACAGAGTAGCCCTACTCACTCACACGTGTTCTGTGTTATATTTAGGTAGGAGTTCAATCCCACCACAAGGGAGATACTCTACCTACATGTGGATGTCCCCCTCTGTTGCCCAGCTACCCAGAAATGGTGGGGCAGTAGCTGCCCCAGCTCTAGTCACACTACAATAGCTTGTGCCCAAACACAACATGAAATATGCTCAACTTATTAACCCATAACTTGCGACTAATGTTTATTCATTTTATTTCATTGTAGAACATGCATTGCTGTTCTTTACAGTTGGGTACTTTTTCTCAGTTCTACAAAATAAATGCCTATATCCAGTAAGACCAGCATAGTTACCAAACTAACTAAACAAATAAAGGAAGAAAGAAATACAAATAGCTTGTTCTACATTAGTTAAAGTCTCAAAGAGGTAGAAGGATTTTAAAGGCAAGATTCACTCAAGATGTCTCTTTTCAACAATTTTCTTTCACTTTATCATATACCTTTCTGTCATAGCATGCTTTTAGGGGGAAATGGGGTTCAAAATTATTTATCTAACCATTTATGATGCCTCAAATCTGGGTAATTTGAATTAAAGAACAGTATTGTTCTCTTACCTCTGTGCTTGTTAACTATTCTGTAATGTTTAAAGTAATGATATAGGGCTCATAAAGTAATCAGGCCTACATTCACTGCAGGTTTTTCCTAGTAGTAGCAATTACTTGTCATACAATGTTCAGTGCCAGCATTAATAGACAATCAAAACTTTGCACTGGTGTGTGAGCAAGTGTGTGTGTGTATGCATACGTGTGTGTGTGTGTGTGTGTGTGTGTGTGTGTGTGTGTGTGTGTGTGTGCGCACACAAGCATGCAGGTGTAGTTGCACACGTTTGTGCATGTAGCTGGGTTTGTGGGTGGCCGAGTGCATGTGTGTGTGTGTGTGTGTGTGTGTGTGTGTGTGTGTGTGTGTGTGTGTGTGTGTGTGTGTGTGTGTGTGTGTGTGTGTGTGTGTGTGTGTGTGTGTGTGTGTGCGCATGTGCAATGATCTTTACAAGAAACTTATATTGGGATAGCTGTACTGTCTAAACATAAACATTGACAAGTGTTGAAGATTGTTTAAGCACTGAAACCAGTATAATTTGTTTTCCTGAGTATGGAGAGCTAATAAATTAATTTGGATTTAGATTCTAGTGCTCTCCTTTCCTGCAGTACCAAGCAATGTGGTAGATTCATTGGTTCAAAACATACCAAAGGCAAGTGCCAACTGCCCAGTCATTCTGATACTGTGCAATGTTTTACATGTTCTCTTATTGCTGAATATCTGGTATATGAAGCTTCATGGCAACTCTTGCTGGGTTTAAGACTGACTTTGATAATCATAGTAGTCAAACCACAGTGCTGTGATTGATACCTGTGGAAGCCTACTGTCCCCTGATCAGTTGTTCTGTGCAGTGACAATATCTGCTTCTTTCTTTTTGTTTTGGGTGTTGACAACAACAGTGAATGTATATTTTGAATGAGCTCTGTGGCTGTACATGAACAGCTATCATATTTTATCCTACATTATAGTGTCAGTGCAAAGTAGACAATTTTTTTGGGGGGGTTTTTTTTTGTTTGTTTTGTTGTTATTACTTGTCAGAAAGCTTTAGGGAAATGTGATTGCATATTTGCATAAATTAAGCATTAATCAAAGTATAGTGCATTCACAACTGCTAACCATGATAAATTATGCAACTTTGTACTACATGTGTGAAGTAGCACTGCTTTGAGTGGTACCACGTATCATCCTAAACATTACTCAGTGTAAAAATCTCATTAGAGAAATTCATGTTTGTCTGGTCCCATTCATCTTCCAGTAGCAGCTGACCTTTATGAGGATGAAACAACACCACTAAACCACGATGAGCTATTCAGTCGTGCTTTGTATGTTTTTGACCTGTTATGTAGTTAGGTATTCCTATTTCAGACATTCTAACCTTCATGATGGCATAGTAAGAAATTACTCAGCACTGGCCATTGTAGCTTTGGTATTTAATTTTGTTCCAAAGGACAATGCAAATGAATCTCTGTTACTTAGCCTGTCGTATTACTTCTTTGGCCTTGTGTTGATAGTGTGATTGTCATTAGATAATTATTTTGATGTACAAAGAGCTGATATGTGGATGTTTTGAGCATGGTCTTTAATAACTATATTCTTTTTCCCATGTTCCTCTGCGTGACTGTTAGAATGTGACACAATAAATGAATAGCAAACTATGTAAGAGAACTCTGACATTTCTGTAATGAAGTCCCGTCAGTTTTCTAGAACTGTCCACACTGATGTAGTCATATCAAATTAAAGTTGAAGTAAAACTGCAACAATGAATGAATTTATAGAAGTCTGTGGTAGTTAACATTAAAGCAAATATGCCACATTCAAACACTACTAAATGCAATGATATTTCACAGTTATTTATACAAAAGGCTACAACCCCAATACACACACATGCACAACAATACATGATCACCTGTGGGGTTGACTTACTTCAGAGTTGGTGGATAATTGGTTTTCTAGCTAAGTTCAGTGTTCCCTCTCCCTGAGACAGTACAATGTTGGATTCAAGCTGTTATGGGGGTGACATTTATGTAAACAGACACATGCCAGTTTTTTGAGGGTTATTTTTTTGTTTTTAATACACAATAAATTATATAACATAAATCAGAGATGCAATTATTTGTAATGTTTGTATTTATGGCTATCACTTTACATATTTATAAATACAATGTTTTACATCTTAAACATGGCTTACTCTACAGTTAGACTTCTGAAGTGATGAGACAGTTTTCTTTAAAACATAATGATTCATCTGTTGTAAAACCTGCATTAGTGCTGGATTTACAAAAATGGTAGGATTGTATTAAATTATCTTTTTTTGATTAATCAGCACAGTTAGTATATATCACATCTACTGTTCAGTTTAGAGAAGTAAACATTCATGGGTAGTAAGCTTTGTGGTTTTAGCTTTATCATTGTGTTCACAGAAATACAATTTTGCTCTGAAGCTCCATTTTTAAATATTGAGAGATGCAGGTATTAGGTACATTTTCAAACTTTCCTGTTCAGCTATAAAATATTTTTATTGGATAGTCATTTGGAGTTTAAGACTTGCAGTAAAAAGCAAATGAATACAAATCAAATTTGTGTCCCATATACTACACTCTTGATCAAATTGCAGAGTCTGCATTTTCATTTATATATGTATATCTCTTTGCAATCAAGTTGCATATAATCTCAGTCGGTAAAAAGATATCAAGAGGAATTTGTGGAAGAGAACTATAAGTCTGGGTACTTGGACACTTATATATACTGCATGCAATGAATGTTACTGGACAGAGCACCTGGACCTTCTCCACATTTGAAGCACAGGTGCTTCGCATCAGCAAAAGAAGCCTCAAATGGAATGGAATTCTTCACTTGTTATGGAAAGAATGTCAAATACGTCCTGCTCCAGATATTATTGTGTTGTATAAATTGTGTTACTGGGAGACCTGAAGTTCGCAATCCAAGGAATATTCCACAATGGCTCTGGCGGACTAGTTGTCATCTAGTGTGGATGACATCATAGCTCAGCTGCACTACAGCCAGGCAAGCTCTCTCAAAAGATAGCATACAAAATGAGGTGACAACATAATGCATTTATTGATAAACAGATGCAGAACTTTGGTGGGACTTCAACACGATTGCATCAGTACAAATAAGGAATTGTGTTAGCCTGACATGCTGCGTCTCTGTTTCAGAGGAATGGACTTTTTTCTTATTGATATAATTAGAGGTTTGAGGGTTAGAGAATGATATCATTGTTAAAAACTTGAGAAACGTGAGTGAGAGCAAGACATTGGCAACAACCTTGTGCATGTGTATATTCTGTACCTGCACAAAGGCAAGTACGATCATTTATTTCAACCAGACAAACTTGCTAGAAGGCCAGAAGCTGGCGAACTGTAGAGCCTGTGATGACCAGAAATGCAGAATAAACATACTTATTTCTAAAGTGACTAGAAATGCTACATTAGCAAACATGCATAAAGTATTTGTTGATAGAATTATGTAGAGACTGCAGTTCAGGACAATACTAAATATAATGGTTAATAAAAGTAATATCTTGTGCTAGAGATCAAAGAAAATACAAATATTACTGTTTATTAAGACTATTTATGCAGATTTGCAGGGGAGAGTGATAATTACTTTTATAAATGGATTGTTCTCAATGGTATACATTCATTATTGTCAGGATCAGATATGAAGTACAAAGCATAATTTAGTACTTAACATCGTATGGTTGACTTGAACAGAACTAATAATATTTGTAAATAATGGTGCATTAATATATCTGCAGTGTGTCAAGTGCTGTGAACCAGCAGGGGCAGTGTTAGTTGGGATCGCACATGGCACATGCCCTCCTGTAAAACTGCGAGCCCCAGACTTTGGAATACTAAACATTAACAAATATCCAAAAGGTTAATCTGTGATTCTTTCCTATTTCCCTCAATATCACATCAAGATTCAAGCAAGCATGGAGAGCCTCTGTACAAGAAAGATATTGTATGGCTCTTCTGAAACACATACATCGGGAGAGGGAGACTTTTGAAATGGAGAACCTCTTTTTTTGGAAAGGGAGATTTTGTGTGTGTGCATGTGAAATGTCCCAGTATTAGTTACTTTTCATACAGCAGACCACTGAAGGGATAAGTGAATTGCTCACAGTCACATAATAGGCAAATGAAGATAGGAAGAATTAAAATCCTGCACAATTAACTGCACTGGGCAGCTCTTGTCTGTTGCCCTAATTCTCCTTACCAAATGCCAGACCTCTACTGAGGATCTTACAGTTTTTGTGATTCAAAAAATGCATGTACCTGCAACACTTATGGTATTGTTCTGTTAACCTTTTTAGTGAATCAGAGCTGTTTGGCACTTAAGGATCTGAGCAATTTACGAATTGCTTTCCAAAATCAAAAGTTGTTGTATCTTTCAGCTTTTCCCAGTTAGGGGTCACCACAGCAGAACTTCGATCTGCTAATGATTGGCAGTAGATTTTTACGTACCGAGTTGCCAGCCCTGACGCACAACCTTCAACGAAGGTACGCCCATTCACGCATGTCTCCACACAGAAGACGCTTTAGCTGAGTATCGAACAGGACAACGTCTTACTGTGAGGCAACAACGCTACCGCAGCACCACCACTGCAGTATTCCAAAATCAAAAGTATTAGGTTTAAATCCTCCAACCTCCATTTGTTTATGGTGTGACTTTGAGCAAGTCACTCAAACAGTACTCCTGGATCACCCTTGGAAAGGGGCACTTTATGCAGTGGGTTAACCTGATTAACGCATGGATAAACAATGGTATTTATCCCTTTTGGAGCTTTTGCCCCCCCCCACCCCCATTAATCTTGAGCAAAGAAACTGAGAATTATTTTAGTGTGCCTTGTACAATTCATGGCTCTTTGCCTAATTGTTGTGGGTTACAGCCACTAAATAATGGCAACATGTGAGTTTCAGAACTTGTCTCCTTAGGTTCATCAGGAAATGCTTGCTAATGCAACTTTCAAAATATATAAGATAAAGATTTAAAATCTGTCCCTAATTGTTAGATCTTTGTTTCTGATTCTTGAACAAAGAGGTTGGGAGTGCATGGAGTAGAAATGCTGAGAGCGGACAAGCCAGGAAAAAAAGATCAAAATCCCAGGAAAATAGCAACTCTCTAAGACTACTATTCTCCTTTAACCTTCTTTTTTTGCAGGAGGGCAAGCCCTTCTGCAATGCAATGTGGGGGGCAAGCCCCCACAACCCCTGAACTTAGATAGACCAGCTCAGAGATTGCCATACCTCAGGAAAAGGGGGAATATTCCAAGAGGTGGCCATCTCACACTTAGTGTATATATATATATCTCACACTTAGTGTATATATATATATATATATATATATATATATATATATATATATATATATGTTTCGGGACACACTATAGTGGGTCCCACCCATAGATCTCAACTGCCCAGATTTTTGCCTCCTATTTTTGGTTTCTTCCTGTTACAATTTCTGGCTTTCTGACAAATCATAAACTATTGAAGTCACTTAATAATGACAGATATTGGGGTTTCAGGCTTCATATCTTTCAGAAAATACATAACACAAAATCTGCTAGTCTAGCAACTTTCTAAGATTATAAAGGCAATATTCAAAATTTGTCCTTATTTTTGGGCTTTAGTCCCTACATTATTTCTGACTTTTTCTAGATTTCTTGCACAAAGAAGTTGAGCGCTATGGTCCCACCATTTCTAATGGTTACCAAGGGTGCAATGGCTTGCACTGCATGGTTCTTACATTAAGTGAGCTGAAATATACTTTTCAGTCATTATATCTGTATTTTTAATTAATTTTGGAACAAGTACCACAATCCGAGGAACAGTTAAACACCAAACAAAAAAAACTTGTATAGTTGAGTCAGCAAGGATATCCACACAAAGCTTTAGCGTCCACACTGTTTATTAGCCACTTTCATCAAAAGACTTCATCAGAAAACAAGTTCATTGTAAGTTCACCCTTTATAAATACTGCATTCAGTTAACAATCAATAAAACAATAAAACAACTTAGTAAAAACAATTACCCATATAAACTTTCTTAACATACACTCTTCTGTTTTTTTAAAAAACACTTAATATTCACTGCATCATTAAGTCCTGGATTTCTATCTGATCTCATCTTTATTTGCCAGGAAGCTTCTCTTTGTTCCAAAAGTGATTTTAATTCACATCCTCTTAAATCTAAATGCCCTTGCTCTATAACTGAAAATAAAAATTTCTTAAAGCTGGGGCAATTCAAGGTGTTTTTTTTTTTCATTAAATTTATTTCAAGCAAAAATCTGCATCTACACAGTCATACAAAAAGCTGCAATTGACTGCTACATCTGTGCATGAGTGTGTGTGTCTGTGTGCCTGCACGTATTCTGCATCCCAGAGTAACTATGATACAAAGGAAGGAATTGATTGTAGTACACAGGGGCTTCATCATTTTCCTTGACTGTTTACATGTGCTTATTTGGCTGTGAATAAACTGCACAGCATGAAGTCTGTGAGTTTAATGTTAACATATTACATGAATGCATTTTAATCTAACTTGAATTTGTAGGCATGAGGGTGAGAAATGCATTGTGTCGGGTTACAACTGTTTGTCTCATACTTAGTACAGATGTTTATGTTTATGCTCTGTAAATCAGCTGCTTGCAGTAGTGCAGTTTTTGATTCCTTCAGCCATCATTTGTCTGGTGTCAGTCTAATTCATTTTACCAGACAGCAAGCCCAGTTCACCCCTGAAAAAGGACAACTTTCCCATTGGGTTTGCCTGATTATCAAATGCATAACATAATATGTAAAATGTGTCCTCATTTTCCTCTATTATTTTTGACTTTGTCGAGAATTCTTGAGCAATATGGTTGGTTTCTGGAAAATGTTGCAGATTGTGGTTACTAAATAATGATAGGTATGTGAGTTTTCAATTTTGTATACTCCAGAAAATGCTTGATAATGCAAAGCATGTTACTCTATTAATTTTCTAAGTATATAAGAGAAATCTTTGAAAACTATTCCTGATTTTCTGTTCTTGTTTCTGATTCTTGATCTAAAGAGGTGATAGGGCAGAAGGAAGTTGCACTGTATGGTATATTTCTGGACCATTATTTATGAATTTAATTATTCACTTAATCTGAAACAAATATCCAAGGTGTACAGTCATACAAATAGCTGTAACTGAAGATTGTGTGTGCATGTCTGTGTGTGTGTGTGTGTGTGTGTGTGTGTGTGTGCGTGTGCGTGCGTGTGCGTGTGCGTGTGTGTGTGTGTGTGTGTGTGTGTGTGTGTGTGTGTGTGTGTGTGTGCTCATGAGCTCATACATGACTATGGGTAAGTAAAAAATCAGAATATTAGCAATGCAGTTTGTAGAATGAAGTAACAACTGAGAATGGGAGAAACGCTAAAGATATTTGTCACTGTGAATTTGTAACTAGTTTGCTTATTTTTTGTGCGCGTCTGATGGGCTAGACATTTGCAGCTTACTGTCAAGTCTCTAATATTTGAAGAACTGGGTATGTGGCCAGACACATTATATTATAACTACTGTATAACTATTTTGTCATATAAGTAGTGTAAAATCTGGCAAGCAATGAGAAACTGAGGTATCAAAGAATGTTTTATAAGTATAAAGTCCACAGTTTAACCATGGTGTGAGCTTCCTTCTTAGTTGTTAGTGAATGTGTCAAAATGTTTTCCCTTCTGTTTCACATTGTAGATTATTTATTTTGGTGTTATGGATAGTATGATATTCACCTTTATTGGTTGATTGCTTGATGCTGACTGTCCATAACATTTTCCCACCTCTGTTGTATTAGTAGCTATAACCTTGACTTGTTACACCATAACATACCAACACTTCATCCAAACCATAAGCCTTGAGCATGGCAAATAATTTAAGATGTTAAAATTTTATGTATATCCAGAAAGCTGGTGTGACATGGGGTGATTAAAAATATATTAATTATATATGAATATAGATATAAATATATACCAAAACACTAAACAATACACAGAAAACAATAGGTGCAAAAAAAAAAAAACAGAACAAACAACTCCAGAACCTCCAAACATAGTTTCTAGTTGCTTTACTGAAGCAGACTGATACAGCAAACTCCAGTTACAACAAAATAAATGGCTTTCTCAGGAAACTGAGAAAGTCATTTATTTTGGTATAACAGCAGTTTATAGGTTCATAGGTGTGTATTAGGCTAATGGCCCCTTAAGCCTTTACAAGCCTAGCCCATAGGCATTGTGCCACCGGACCTTAGTTCTTAGTGCCTCTGTCAAGTAGAGCTACTGGAGTGATCCCCGGGGAGAATTTTATATTTCCCATCCACTCATCAAGATTTCTCTTGAAGAGGGCCAGTGAGGTGCTCTGCTTGACATGTATGGGAAGTCTATTCCATAGCATGGGCAGTCTCTGTGTTATGAACCTGTCCCTCCAGCATGTTCTGTTGATTGTGGTAATGAGGTTGAGGTCTCTGGAATGTGTGGTGCAGAGGGATTGGGATTTCATTAGATGTAGCATTTCTAACAGAGCTGGGTCAGACATGGCTTTGTAAGTTAAACAGAGAACGCCTCTAAGTAGGCGATATGAGACAGAGAATATTGAGGTTTTTTTGAGTCTGTTCATATAGGACAAGTGTTTAAGGCCTAGGATCCTCTTTGTGAGGTACTTTTGCGGCCTCTCCAGTTGTTGCAGGTGTCTGGTAAGGTACATGCCAAATGGGGCATTGTACTCAATGATTGGCCTAATGAGGGAAGAGTAGAAGGAGACAATGACCTCTTTCTTCTTGGATGAAAACTCTTAGTAATGAGATGTGCCATATAGAAGGACTTTCTGACCACAGTGGCAATGTGGTGGTCAAAAGAGAGGCTGCTGTCAACCTGTGTTCCCAGATCTCTTATAACTCCTTCTGTATTCAGTGGAGTACCATTGATGTGTTAATTCATGGGAACCGGGTTTTCCCAATGACGACACATTTTTTGGCATTGAGCTTAAGGCCATGGTTCTGACACCAGTTGTTGGTCATAGTGAGGCCCTTCTGTAGGATGTCAACATCGCTTGGAGAGTTAATAATAGCTCCCAACTTGCAATCATCTCTGAACTTTGTCAGCCAGAGACCCTTCGTGTTGGCCTGGACTTCAGAGAAGTAGATACCAAACAGGAAAGGACCAAGGACCAAGGACCAAACCCTGTGGGACTCCACTCGTGACTGGTCGGCAGTCTAACTTGGAGTCAGCCACTTTCACACTGTGGGTTCTATCTGTGAGCCAGTTTACAACAAACCTAGTGATATAGGGGTTGATGCCTAGCTTAGTGAGTTTTTCTATGATTCCTGAGTGGGAAATGGTATCAAAGGCATTGGCCAGATCAAGGTAGGCTGTATGAACCACCCTGCCTTCATCCACAGCTCTGGTGACTGAGTCAAAGAAGTCGACCAAATTGAGCAGGCATGATCTACCTTTCACAAAACCAAACTGTGTGGGATCCAGAGTTTGGAGATTCCCTATATCCTTGTTTATTAGGTCCATGATGATGTGTTCCATAGCTTTGCATATCAGACTCATCAGGCTAATGGGGCGATAGTTCCCAGGGTCTGTAGTTGCTTCTCCTTTGTGGACAGGGATGACTGCAGCAATGCTCCATTCAGTAGGGACAAAGCCTGAGGTGAGGCTGTGATTGAACAGGGCACACAGGTGAGGTGCCAGTTCACTCTGTTGTTCATGTAGAGCACAGCCAGGGATATTTTCATTGTTATTTTATTTATTCCACTCGATATTTAATATTTTTAAATATATATATATATATATATATATATATATATATATATATATATATATACATATACATTTATACTTACATTAGTACAATTAGAATATGTAAACTGTTTTATTTTTAGGTTCTGCGATGCTTTCAGGGTTTTTATTTTAAGCATTATAGTATAGCCCTTTAAATTGTAGTAAGCTGGGATCAGTTGACTTGATAACATAGATATTTAAATGATTCTGTATGTGTTTTACGTTTATCTGAAGAAGTTCAGAGAATTGCATTGAACGAAAAGCGCTTCATTAAAGGATTGTACCTGTCAGTAGGTTGCCACGTTTTATTTCTGGTTTTTAATAATTTTGTTTCTGGTACAAGTTTGTTCGTTTGTTTGTCGACATGGCAACCAACCAGCTGAGTGGTACACCGGAACTTTTTCCTTTAACAGAAAATGAAACTGCCATTGAAGAAGATACAGCACTTCTTAGTGTTGTGCAAATTTTATCTCAGCAAGTCAAAAAACTCACAGACAAAGTGGAGTTGCTTAGTGCTTTACAAAGTAAGCATTCCCAGCAACAACAGCAGCAGCAACATTTACAGGGTAGCCAAGCATCTCAGAAGGGTTCTAACATTTCTGGATATTCCGGGGTATGTTCGAATTTACAATCGGAGGTCATCACTCCATCTGGCCAAACTGCAGCAGTTTTAACGTGTGCTACACCACCGACAACCCTTGGAACTATTCCTAATGGACAGGGTAGTAACTTTAGATCAAATCAACAGGAAATATTGGACATTGCTGGCCAAGGAACACCAAATAGTAATGGAGACAGCTGTATCAGAGCAGTGGATCAACAGCAGAACTCCACGGTCCCAGGGCTTAATGGAATTCCGAATTTGAAAGAGTGGCTGACTTCACCTATGGGTATGTACTTTAATAATAGTCAACCATGTATGAGGAATCTGGCTAGGGATGTAATAAGTTTACTCGACCTGTTAAACAACTTTGATCACACTTTATTAAAATATAAGAAGTTGAAACTAGAGATAGAATATTTCTCTGAATGTATTAGACTACAGCTAGTACCTAAAGGCCTTCAAATTTGTCAATATCCAATGGGCCTTATTCCAGAATCCCAATTCCATATGGAACTTTTGGAATTATTTAACAAACAGGGTCTGGAACTACTTAGCATTATGTGTAAAAACTACAAGATTCTAGCGGATGAACTAAACGACAAAAGTATAGTTTTGGACACCAAAATCAGGTCTCATCCAGACTTTGAAAGATAAAAGTATGAATATGCACGTATCTTTCAAACAATAGATGCATTTATGTTTAAAGCTAAGACGGTGAAGTGTAAGAAACTTGAATGAGACCGATTACAATACACCAATGGTACTGCCTATCCTCGACCTCCCCCAGCACAGCAATGGCAAGTAAGAGGAGGTCAGGCAGCAACCGGTCAGGTACATCATGCTAACCAGCCACATTCAACATCTCTTAATCAACAAGTGACTAATACTGGGGAAAATAATATTCAAAATGTTCAAAAAAACGATTACATTGACCAGCATATCAATACAGAATCCCCACCTTCTTCCCCTCCGAACTTTCCCAGCAATGATAATGGGCCATGGAAAAGTGAGCGTTTACAAAATCAAAGTGGTAACAACAATAGGAGAAATAAAAATGGACAGTGGTCTGATAACCAACAGGTTTTTCAGAAGGGAAGATCACAGAACAGGAGGAATCAACGGAAGAAGCACAACAAATGGAGATAACCGAATTAAGTATTTCAAATACACCTTCGGTTATCCTGAATAGTGAAGGGGGCTTTTCTGTATATAATTATTCCTCAGTTGTAATTCAATCTGAACTAGTTAACATGCTGGCAAAAGGCCTTACCTTTGTTCCACTTAAAAGATCGAATATAACTAACCATATAATCGATCTAAAAGTGTATGTTAGGAAATTAAATCTACAGGTCTTGTTTGGTGATGCGAACAGAACACATGTAGAACAATAATATATGGAACCCGACATCAGGAATGGAAGGGAATCTAACCGATCAGGAACAGGAATGGATTGAACACCTAAAAAAACTTAATGTCCGCATCATGAAACCAGATAAAGGGGGTGGGTTGGTATTTATGGATCCTATTGATTATGAAAATAAAATGGAAGAAATATTAGCTTCGGATTCATATATGCAAGCATCACTTAATGAATATAACCAAGCTAACCAAAGGATTAAAATATACATAAATGACCTCTTTATTGAAGGGAGAATTGATTTAAATATGTATAATTTTATGATTATGCCAGCACCTATAGCACCCACAATTTTCGGAGTGCCTAAAATACACAAAAATGTATTAGACCCACCCCTCAGACCTATAGTAGATGGCAGGAATTCTGCAACCTATGCATGCTCAAAGGTGATAGATATGATTCTAAAGAAATACGTGATGAATGAGGCAGGAATATGTAAGGACTCGTGGTCATTTATAGAGAAAATCAACAAACTAGAATATGTCGAACAATATAATTTTATAACAATTGATGTAAGAGATTTATATACCTCAATAGCCCAAGATTTAGGTATTGAGTGGGTATCCCAGAATCTCAAACAAAAAGGTGCTTCGTATACGGATATAGCACTAGTAGAAGAGTTGTTAGACATTGTTCTATCGCATAACTACATCTATTTTAAGAATAACTTTTACCATCAAATAAAGGAGGTGGCCATGGGGTCCACGTGTGGTTCAACTTTTGCTAATTTAGTAATGAACCACTGGGAACATAGTCACATATTTAAAGTAGATCATATTAACACGCAAATAGCATACTTCACCTGATATTTAGACGATATATTCATTCTGTTTAAAGGGAACAAAGAACAAGCTGAATACTTGGTAGATTACTTCAATCAAACAACAGATTTTTTAGAATTTACATATAGCTACCATGAAAAAGAGATAGCATATTTCGATGTATTTTTAGTCAAGAATAAAATTGCTAAAAATACGAAGCAAAAATCTATCTATCTATCACTTCACAAGTGGCCACCCTTTCCACCAGAAATCGGTGGTTAAGGGACAACTCGTGAGGGCGGCCCGAATGACCACCACAGAGGAAGATTTCACTGTTGAATGTAACATACTGAGACAAATGTTCACCAGAAGAGCATACCCTAGTAAGTTACTAGATGAAATTATAACTGAAGTGGTCAATAAAAGAAAGAGTGGAACTTATCAACCTATTTTGAGAAATAAGAAGGAAGATATAATTGAAAATACAATCATACTTGTAGGAAATAATTATTTAACAGACAATATATGAAATAGTACAATAAATAAAGAATCTGGTGGTTCAACTGTCAGTTTTGTAATCACATACAACATTGATTTTCAATATATAAAAAATATTATATGGAAAAATTGGAACATCATTCATTGTTCCGAAATTCACAACAAGAAGAGATAGGAATTTCAAAAATATATTTTAAAGTTTTAAAAAACGTGATGACTAAATGTATGGGCATGCAACAATGCTATGCCTGCCCGTACTGTAAATATATTTATGTAGGTACATCAATAGACATCCAGAACAGCAATAATTACAAAAAAGTCTTGAAGAGTATGGGCAAATTTAATTGTAACTCTAAAATGGTCGTATATCTAGCTAAATGTTTACACTGTCCAGTTTCTATGTAGGCAAAACAAAACATAGATTGAGGGATAGAATATACGACCATTTATATAGTATCAAAACAACTAATCAATTCAGTGCACTAGCTAAACATGTCCAAGAAAATCCTAGTCACATCTTCAAATTCTGGATACTGGATCAAATGGGACCAAAAATAAGGGGTGGACCAACTGAAATAGAACTTGAAAAGTTGGAATTATTATGGCAAATACGCCTAAATGTATATAATGAGCCTGGACTCAATGATATGTGTTCCATTATGCCTATTCTAAAAATTAAAAGTCTGTATAGATAGTATTATATTACCATCTGCATTATGGACTAATATGTAAGTACTGCTGCTCTAATAGGAATAATAGTAATGGGATGATTTACATATATTTATTTACATCTTTATTTACATTTTTATTCCTACTTTTACTTTCATTGTTATTTTATTTATTCCACTTGATATTTTATATTTTTAAATATATATGTACATATACATTTATGCTTACATTAGTACAATTAGAATATGTAAACTGTTTAATTTATCAGGTTCTGTGATGCTTTCAGGGTTTTTATTTTAAGCATTATAGTATAGCCCTTTAAATTGTAGTAAGTTGGGATCAGCTGACTTGATAACATAGATATTTAAATGATTTTGTATGTGTTTTACGTTTATCTGAAGAAGTTCAAAGAATTGCATTGAACGAAAAGCACTTTATTAAAGGACTGTACCTGTCAGTAGGTTGCCATGTTTTATTTCTCATTTTATTTCTGGTTTTTAACAGCCAGGGATATTGTCAAGTCCCATAGAAGCTGTATTCTTGGTCTTGGACAATGTTGTTTTAACCTGTGCAGCAGTAATACTGGGCGCCTGGAAATCTACTGGTATTGTGATTGGTCCTCTGGGAGGAGAGGGGTAAAGTTGGCACTGAATCTGTCAGCCAGAATATTGGCAATATCTGTTGGTTCAGTATAAGAGGTAACACTGTGCAGCAGCTCAGAGCAAATCTGGGTATTTCCATGGTGATTCCTTACATAACTATAGAAGGCCTTATGGTTGTCTTTACCATCTGCTACAATTCTGTTTTTATAGCTAGCTTGACAGGGGCACAGGAAATTAACTTTATCGGCTGGCATAATCCAGGGAACCCAGTTGGCTAGGCTTACTTAGGCACTTGGGCCAATAGCCTAGTACCTACCTATGAACCTATGAGCTTTGGAGGATTTGATGAGGGATCTCATCTGTTTGTTGAGGCTGATAAGGGAGTTTTTCCAGTCTTGGGACTTCACCTTATTCTGCATCAGTTTCCTCCTTTGGTTTATGGCAGGGGACCACCAGATTGGCTTCCTTTTTTTGGAGGAGAGCATCTTGGTTCTATTGGGTATGGTGAGATCCATGCATTTATGTATGTGTTTGTACAGTGCACTGGTGTATGATTCAGCAGTCATGCAACTATTCTCCATTTGCATGGGTGCCGTGAAGTTAGCCACCTCTGTGTTTAGAAGCCCAAAGTTAGCTTTGGAAAAGTTTTTCATGGTGGTTTCCTTTGCAGGGGGGCTGGGAGGGATGTGGATATCTGAGGTGATTAGTTTGGGGTCAGATCTAACCAGGGAGGGGTTGACTATTGGTGTAGAACAGCCATCGCCCATGTTGGTAATGACCAGGTCAAGGATATTGCTACCTCTAGTGGGGGTAAGAAAGAGCTGGTCCAGGTCATTGGAATTATTGAATTCCAGGAAATGTTGGACAAGTGTATTGGTACATGATTAGCTTTCCCAGTTAATGGAGGCTTAGTTGAAGTCGCCCAGTATGAGGGTGTTAGGTTAGACCCTAATATTCTCCAGGGTGCTTAGGAATGTGGAGTGTGAGTCTTAGGACATTGTTGGGGCCCTATAGCTACAACCTAAATTTCTGTCTTACCCAATGTTAGCTGCACCTGAAGTATCTCAGATATGTTATGTTGGGCAACCAGTTTGGAGGTGTGCGTATCTTTATGAATATGGAAACACCACCACCTTTTGAGCTTCAGTCCAAGTTCTGGGGCTGAAAGGTGTGGAATGAGTTGTAGTCTGGTAGTGCAGGGGTGCTTTCTGCTGCCTTGAACCAGGCCTCTGTTATGGCACAAATGTCGATGTTCTCCATTTTAAGGGGTACTTCGAGCAAGTGCATTTTGAGATTTAGACTTCTAGCATGGAGCAGCATGACCCTCAAATTGCATTTCTTTGTAGCTGTTACAGTGGTAATTTGGTTTTTGGTACACTGCCTAAAAAGGGCACTATAGGGGTGGCAAGAGCCTTGGCCAGTATCCGGAAGCCCAGGGGTGACAGATGCAGGCCATCTCTGGCAAAGCATCGAGGTTTGTAAATCATGTCATCCCAGGCAGACAGATACTGGATCCCCTTAGAATGACACCAGAAACTTAGTCAGTTGTTGAAATCAATCATTTTCTGCTTGTACTGTGGTATCATTCTGGGTGATGGTAGGATGTTGCTCAGGGCTAGGATCATAATCTGAGAGCTCCTCCATGTCTCTCTTCATGTAGTCCAGGGAAGTATGTCTCAGGTCATTCACACCCACATGTACAGTGACAGAGTCATATTTGTACTTGTTGTTGAAGGACCTGAGTGTGTGCGTTATGTGGTGGAGCCTAGCATCTGACAAGCAGCTGTTACTTTCTCCTTATTCAACCTAGTGAGTGGGACATCAGTGTGCCTCACTATTGAGTCACCTATGACTAGTGTGTTGGGCATGCTGTTTTGCCTTAGGGGATTTGGTTGGGTGGAATACTGTTTAGGAGAGTTATGTGTCTTGTGATTAGTGTTGTGTTGTGTTGTGGAGGTCGAGTGCATTTCTGCCTTGGAGGTCTCTGCTGTTTGGGTAGATTTTTTATTGAGAGCCTCCGTGAAGGCAGGTGTGTGGTTTGTGTTTTTATGTGAAGGCAGTAGCAGTGTGTGTGTTCTCGCGGGCTATGTGTTCCATGTGGTGTGGTGTAAGTGTTGACCTTCTCCTCTTGCCCAGCTATTCCGGTCTTGGCTGGAGAGTGCGTGGCCTCCAATTTGGATATATAAGTGCATCTCTCACAAGTCTGAGTGTTGGGAGGTAAGAGGAGAGGGTTGTCAGTGTACATGAGGCAGTTGTTACATTGCCTCAGGATGCCCAAGTTCACCAGGTTAATAGGAGAAAGCACAGGGAACTGACATTTAGACATGCATGGAGGGGTGGGCATTAATAATAAGTACTGGAGGTGTTTCCTTGTAAAACGTTTAGTGCTGGTAGCACTTTTTGTGTGCTACAATAATTGCTACAAAAAGTCTGGTAAAGTGGTAGAATAATAAGCTAGTAAAAGTGCAGAAGAGGAGAGAACTAGCAGATCTAAGGGAAAAATTGAACAGCAGACTTTGACATTGCTCAGCAGCTTACAAACAGTCCTCGATACAGCAACTTTGTATCAGGACTAGACTAGTTACAGGAAAGGCAGGAAACAAGTGCAAATGCAGCTTTTAAACCAGAAAATTGAAAGAGATGGAAAACTGCCTAAACAGTCAATAAACTACAATTTCTGGGCCAGAAACCACTCCTCCTGTGGTAGATAGGCTACCTAGTGCTTACCACTCCCAATGATAAGCTATATATATATATATATATATATATATATATATATATATATATATATATATGAAAGAAACACAACCACAATCATATTTGTTTAAATGAATACTTATGCTAATTATCATATTTAATAATTATTTTGCTAATAACTGTGATATTTATTTGAGTGTTTTCTTCCCTTATGAAAATAATATTTCCATAAATAAATGAAAATAACATCACAAACTATTATTTTACCAGCAAAAAATGATATAAACAGCATTTTAAAATTACAAAAGAAACATTTCTAGTAAATAAAAGTAATGAAAAGTAACTCCAGTGGCACCAGCCATGGGTGACTCTTCTGATAATCCCTGGTAAATGCTGGGTACATCACAACATGGCTGTGCTGTTGTGGATGCAGGGGAATACACCACACATCAGACATACTACAGGGATCATAGGAGAGTGGAAGTAGCACAGGTAAGTCATAATTCTAACCCCCCATCACATGTGGATGACTGAGACACTCAGGATGCCCTTATAATCCAAGTTGTTCCCAACCCTATCGGAGATAGGAGGTGGCTAGTAGACCCCATGAAGGACTTGGAGACCTAGTTCAAAGGGCCAAAGGATGATGCAGGGAAAGAAACACCCCCCCAAAAAAAAATCATAAATAAATAAAAGTAATGCAAAATAGTACAAAACATAGGCTAAAACATGCACAGTTACTTGTTTCCTAAGTTACTGGTCTACTGTCACAGCTGTATCTTTGTCTTAGAATTGTATTATTGAGTGTGTCACACAGCGGTTTGGCTAATGATCAAAAAACAAAAGCATAAAACATTTGTTATAATACAGTAATGGTCTGTCTTTCATCTTTCTCATGACATTTTGATTTTTTGCATCTACTATTAACATTTTTCTATTCATTGTTTCTGTTTCTCTCACTATGATCTTTCTCATTATTGACGTCACTGACAGAACATGAGATGTGATAGGTTGTTTTTATTTCCAGGTTGCTGTCCCTGGTGCACTGTCCTGTATCACTTTCATTTTCACCTTGTTGCTTTGGTACATACTGTGATACAGAGCTTGTTGTGCTTTACTTTTATTACTGAAGCAGTAAAACTGGGTCTATGACATATGCAAAGCAGCATAATAAATGTATAATTTGGTCTGTTTTGTGATACACCAAGCCTGTGTTATGCAGCTCTAATAATAACATATGATCAGTACAGGAGTTAGAAGATGATTTAGTGATACATCCTTATGAGAATGTACACCATCCTCCTAAATTCCAACTGAGATCTCTTTTTCTCAGAGGGGGACCCCAACCTCCCTGTAAACATCATGCCTACTCCTGAAGTTGCTTATTCATTCTTCTCTTTCTCCTTCTCTCTGTTTCAGATGATGCCAGAAAGGAGGGGGGTGCAGGATGTAGTTTTCATCCTGCTGGTTTGGTGGGACAATAAAAGATGTTGCAGAACTCTTATATCCTACATACATTGGCCAGCAAGTGTCCCACAATGCCTTACTATGTTGAGTGCAGAGGTCGCTCATGCTTCCACACACCCATGATGCTCAGCTGTAGTGTGGAGCACTGCTAGGATTGACTCACATCCCTTCATTTTCTATGCATGTGAAGTACACTTTTTTCC
Organism: Protopterus annectens; assembly: GCF_019279795.1. Lineage (NCBI taxonomy): Eukaryota > Metazoa > Chordata > Ceratodontiformes > Protopteridae > Protopterus > Protopterus annectens. The sequence continues at coordinate 428,906,276 of NC_056747.1, read as the reverse complement.
AGGACTTCCCGAGGTGGTGATCCTGCAGCAGGACTAAGCTGCCATCATCTGTTCAGGATAAGATTGCTGGCACTAGCTGCTGTCATCCACACTTAGGCAGGATCTTAACAATAGTAAGGGGTCTGTCACTATATTTTATATATATATATATATATATATATATATATATATATATATATATATATATATATGTATATTGCATACACAGTTGCAGTCTACATGAGCAAACACTCTTATAGCTTCATTTTCAGCCTTTCAGCTGCATTCCATGCAAGATTATGGAACAGCAGGGTCTGTGAATCTGCCCTTAGCTGTGCAGTTTAACTGTTGGTATATATAAAATTTGCGGGGTGTATGGGGGTGCAAAGCTCACCTGCAAAAAATATTGTCTTTTAATTTTTGTGTGTGTGTGTGTGTGTGTGTGTGTGTGTGTGTGTGTTTCAATCTGTTTAGTTTCAGTCTAGAAAGGTCATTCTTTTTGTATTCAGCCAGGCATCAGTTCACATGATACAATCATATATATATACATATATATATATATATATATATATATATATATATATATATACACACGAGTATATACAAGTATATATGAGTCTATCTGAGTATATATGAGAAAAGATGCCATTATGAGGTTGAAAAGAGTTTAGAAACTAATAAAGAGCATAAATAGAAACACAGGGTAGAAGTTTACTAAGGGGCACCACAGGTTAGTAATAAAAGAGAAAAAGATAAAGTCATTTAACACAGATAAAAGACTCATTTCATAGGTTAACTGTGTCGCTGAATTATTTGAGTTACATACTTGTCAACTAAATCAAACATGCAATTCCTTACTTCGCCATGATTATTGAAACAGTGACAATGGAAGATTTCTTTAAGACATTTCTTTATGGATTTCCTAAAGTCATCCTGTGTGGAAATGTGCCTGAGCTCTTGTGATATTTTATTCCAGTACTGCGGTGGTGCAGCAGTAGCGTTGTTACCTCACAACAAGAGGTTCTCCCATTCGATTCTCGGCTTGGGTTGGGAGTGCCTTCTGTGTGGTGTCTGCATATCCTCCCCACAGTCGAGTGGGCGTTCGAAAGACATGCGTTGAATGGGCGTGCCTTCGTTGAAGGTTGGGCATCAGGCTGGCAACTCGACACCATAAAAACCAACTGCCAATCATTAGCGGACCGGAGTTCCACTGTGGCGACCCCTAACCGGGAAAAGCCGAAAGACAAACAACAACAACAACAACAACAACTACTGAAGCACTACTTTTATAAATGACCTATTGGCTACTGTTAGTGTAAAAGGTTATTTAAGGAGGAGACAGACACCTGTTGTTCTGAGTGCATAGGATGAGTTTCTGTTCTGAATAAATCATTTAGTAATTCATCAGTTAATGTATTCAGTAAGAGGCTCCTCCTTCATCTGTGAACCAGTTATATTTGGTTATTCTAAGACAATGATTTCCACTTTAAGGGCTAAGATAAATGAATCATAACATGTTATTTTACGTCCTTTGGTGGAAATCCATGCTTTGTGAGGAATGTACACAAAGACTGCGAGGGAATATTCCAATCTAGGCAATGAAACATCAATAGCAATTGCTTGTCTCACTTCTTTTGTGAAAAGTCACTTCCTTTCTCAAAAAGTGAGATTTTTGTAAGTCATTTTGAGCAGTGTGAACACCTTAATGTGATTCTAGTTCAACATGGGGTAAAAATGATACAGACTGGTCAAGTTAGGTCAAGGTACATTTGTTGAGTTACAACTGATGGTGGCAATCAATCAGGATCAAAAATATTTGTAGGTAGTGCACATGCTCTCTTTGTCACAAATCACAGATTCTGTTTTTTGGCATTTAATATTAATCTGTTACTATGCATCTAGTCCAATAGCAGTTTAAAGCCACTTTGCAGGGACTTCATTATTTTAATTCAAGATGATGATGATGATGTTATGATGGCAATAATATCATCACCATAAAGAATAATGTCCAAGCTGGGTAGCTGCTATGGGAGCTCATTCATTAATAGAGAAAAAAGTGCAAGCCCCAGGACCTTGAAAAATACCCACATTGGTGGGAAACAGTTGCATACTAAAAGATCTATCAAACAGAATGTTCTTGAACCAAGTGCATACCTCATCTGAAAACCCTTGGTGCATGTATGTTTAGGAAAATGTTATGGTCCACAAATTTGGAATATCTTTTTAGCTATATAAGCACTTCCTCTGCACCTTTCCCTTTTCATTGTGGGAATAAATAATGTTAGTCAGTGCAAAATTGTCAATAGTGGTGCTATATTTCAGTCTGAAACCCTGTAGATTATATATGAGAATGGCATGTGCAGTAACAAACTGTAGGATTCATTAGTAAAAATGTTTTTCAGGCAGATTAGGTAAAGGATCCTGGTTAGCCATTGGGTGTTAGCTTTGAGCAGTTTTATGGAGGGATTATAGTAGTTAGCGTAAACAGGTTAGGAGCAGATTTACCATTTAATGATAGATTAAAGATATGGGTCAGTGAGACTGCTTGGTAATTTTAACCAAGTTTAAACAGAAATAAGATAAAGTTTGTAGAAAATGGATTAGGAATAAGATGGAATGTTAATGACTTCATGTTTAACCATCCTCTTTGTTACAGTTCTGCCCTAAAAATTAGGATACTCAAGGGAGTTTTGAAGAGGTCCATTTCTGGGGGGAAAGGAAACATGGTGAAATTTATCCTGGGCATGTTGCAGACAATTAAATATGTTTTCCTTAATTCTATGGAGAGTTTCTATTGCTATTATCTCTGTTTCTATTAAGGTTAAAATTATATGGCTGGACAGTGTTTTTACAGCATTCCAGAATAAAGATTACCTCACTGCAACTGTGGCTGATTCCTGCAGTAATCCAGTTGAGAGTCATTAGCAGAAATTCATTTTTTCAGCTTTTATACTGCATACGATTACATTGCATGTAATCAAACACTGTACCTTATCTGCCTTAAGCCTTCTAGTTTTTAGTGAATAAAGTTTGTTTTGAATGGGAGCAAGAACGTGAAATGCTAACACTTCATTAGGACACAAAGAAGCACAGAGAGGAATATAATCTATAACACTGAGTTTGTATAAAAGATCACCTTCAGTAGCCCCATAGATGTTTCCATTTCAAATGCAGATCGGGGACACTGGGAGTATTTAGTTTCCCTGTGTGTAACAGTAGAGTATGATCACTGAGGAAATTAGGAAGAACCTGTACAAAGAAACATCTCTCAGGGAATTTTGTAAGTAGAATGCCCAGAAGTATGTTTATTTGTAGGAATATGAAGTCTAGCAGGCGTAAAAAGAGATATCTCAGGGAATTTTGTAAGTAGAATGACCAGAAGTATGTTTATTTGTAGGAATATGAAGTCTAGCAGGCGTAAAAAGAGATCTCTCAAGGAATTTTGTAAGTAGAATGCCCAGAAGTATGTTTATTTGTAGGAGTATGAAGTCTAGCAGGCGTAAAAAGAGATCTCTCAAGGAATTTTGTAAGTAGAATGTCCAGAAGTATGTTTATTTGTAGGAGTATGAAGTCTAGCAGGTGTAAAAAGAGATCTCTCAGGGAATTTTGTAAGTAGAATGCCCAGACGTATGTTTATTTGTAGGAGTATGAAGTCTAGCAGGTGTAAAAAGAGATTATGCTTATGCTTCAGTGGCCCTAATTAGTCCATATTAAAGTCACCATTTTTACTACTTTGTGGTGTTTAGTTCTTGTGTAGATTCTAAGATGGTCTCTAAAAGCATTAAGTTTGAAGGGGCAGGATATAAATGGTAGCAATCTAAATTTTGGAGAGAGTTGATTTGTGTGGGAGTCCATTTGGGATCCTTATCTGACTCAGAATTGCTTTGAAAGTGTAGGGTAGAGGAAATGTTGTAGTGCTTTTTAACTATGGTAATTACACCACTTAATTGTCTGCGGCTAGAGTGGTTATCACAAAATATTGTGTGGTTTTGGTTGCTCTGAGAGGGAATGTAGGAATGTGCATTCAGCCAGGATTCAGTGATGGACATCACTGTTGAGTTGTATTTTGTAACCAAAGTTTTCTTTGAGACCATAGAATATTATATCCTACAAAATAACACATTTATGTAAAAAGGAAATTAATCATTTCATTAAATCTTAGAAGAAATATAAATCTGCTAATCGTGATGGATATGTTTCTGAGGTTTCTAAGTCACTTAGTGTTGAAATCAGCAAAATGTTGGTTCTTTTGCTTAATTTTATACAACAAAATATGTTTCAGATTTCCATTTATACCAGTTAAAGATATTATTCCCACATAAACCAAATGCAGATGCATTAAACGAAAAATTCTAATCATTCAATGGCTTTGATTAACATAAATATGAATATATGAGTCTACTTCAAAACATTCAGACCAAAACATTGAAATCACAAAACACTGAAACCCCAAACCAATGAAAACTCAGGACATTACAACACACATGTAAATAACATCCCCTCCACCTATAACAACACCTAACTAACAAACACACTATGTTTCTGCAGGGGGGCAAGCCCCCTGCACGCCCCATGTGGGCATTAATTTCCTAATCTCACTGTATCGTGATCACATAAAAACATAGTAGGAAGTGTGTTTGTTAGTTAGGTGTTGTTATAGGAGTAGGGGATCTTATTTACATGTGCAATATAGTTTTCAGTTTTATGAAGCTAAGTTTCAGTGTTCTGAAGTTTCATTATTTTGGGTTTTCAGTGTTTTGAATTTTCGATGTTATGGACTCAATGTTATGAATTTCAACATTTTCAGATTTCAATATTTTGAAGTAGACCCATATATGTATACATATATGGATCTACTACTTTTGATCGACAGCACATTTGATCGAAACTCATTTTATCGACAGCACATTTGATCGAAAACCAGTATTCATGGCAATTAACAGGAATTAACAGGAATTTGTCCCCCTACCCAAAGTCGTGTGATCCTGGAGTTGATATATAAAGGTACACTGAGGGGTGTGGGGGGCACAGCCCCCTCACATTGGGGGAGTGTGGGGGGGTGAAGCCCCCCACCTATTTTCATTTAAAATATATACATTTTCTTTTATTTTCTTCTTTTAAAGGAAATTAGGTGGGGGGCTTTGCCCCCCACACACCCCCCAATGTGGGGTGATGTGCCCCCCACACCCCCCTACCTTTATATATCAACTCCAGGGTCACACAACTTTAGGGAGGGTGACAAATCCCTGTTAATTGCCATGAATACTGGTTTTCAATGTGCTGTCGATCAAATTAATTTCGGTCAAATGTGCTGTCGATCAAAAGTAGTAGATCCATATATGGATATATATATATATATATATATATATATATATATATATATATATATATATATTGCTGTCTTTGTTAACAGACTGAAAAAGATATGACTTTTTTGGATTTCAGCTGAGCGTCACCTTCATGTGTTTCTGGAGATACATCCTACTCACGCTTCTAGGTGTCAAATATTCCTTGCTCATATTTGCATTAATAATTCCAAAATCATGTTACAAACACAGTATTAAAGTATTTCATCTTAAAGCTTACATAATTGCTAAAGCAACTGTGTTTATATTTGACCTCTGCTTACTGTAGATAAAGAGACATTAATTCCTTTTTGTAAAATATTTTCATAAATTTCATGTTTTTTTAAATATCTCAACAACAAAGTATCACTGACAGAATTGCCTCATTTAAAATCCCTCAGTTGGATGAACAAGATGTAGTGTGATCACAGAGCTGCTATATATAATTAGCAGGGGGTGCGGGGGACAGTCCCCATATGCATGTGTATGGGGACTTGCCTCACCTGCAAAAACTTAGATTTTTTTTTTTTATTTCAAGTCTTGACCATATGAATTTCAAGTTTCTGAAAACTCAATATGATATAACTCCATATATATATATATATATATATATATATATATATATATATATATATATATATATATATATATATATTTATATATTTTGGGATCCTATCAGTTGATCAAGTTTTCAGAAACATTGAAATTCATATGGTTGAGACTATATGACTGAGTTTTTGAAAACTCAAAGCTTTTGAATGGAGATCACTATACACCAAGAATCAGGAAATTTACCCTTTTCTTCACTGTAGTACGATCTCAGAGTTGGAATATATAATTTGCAGGGGGGCTTTCCCCCATGCATAAATGTAAAAAAAAAAAGGTCAGTTTTTGTGGGGATTTTTTGATATTCGAGTTTTCAGAAACTTAATTGTATGATCTGTCCATATGAGTTTCGTGTTTCTAAGAACTCGATCATCTGACATAGATCCATATATTTATATAAGTATGTATATAAATGGATAGACAGCTATAGCTCTATATATATATATATATATATATATATATATATATATATATATATATATATATATATCTATATGGAATCCAGACACATGCTCAACTAGCATATGTCTGAATCACAAAACATAGAACACACATACACGAAAGCGCTTAATATCGACAAGCGCTTCCGTGTATATGTGCCTGTTTCGTAGATCGGACTACAGTGTGGGTAAGGGAAATTCCCTTTTCCCCACTGTAGTACGATCTCAAAGTGAGAATAATAAAGTAGGGGGGTGGGGTGCAGGCAAAGCCCCTGCAGAAATGTAGATTTTTTTTTTGAACTACACATACACGGAAGCGTTTTTCGATGTTAAGCGCTTTCATGTATGTGTGTTCAATGTTTTGTGATTCAGACATATGCTAGTCGAGCATGTGTCCTAGACCTATATGTATATATATATATATATATATATATATATATATATATATATATATATATATATATATATATATATATATATATATATATATATATATATATATGGGTTGCCTTCATTTCATTGACAGTTCATTTCACTGACAACCAAATCAGCAAGACCAGTTCACTGAAAGTTCATTTCACTGACAACTCTTTTCATCAACAGTTATATATGGCCTGTTCTACACTGTAGTGCGATCCTGGAGTTAGAATATATAGTAAGGGGGGGTGTTCAATGTTTTGTTATTCAGACATATGCTAGTCGAGCATGTGTCTCAGACCCATACATATATATATATATATATATATATATATATATATATATATATATGGGTTCACTTTAAATAATTGAATATTCAGAACATCGACGTTCTGATCATCGAGACCAGAACATCAATGTTCAGAACATCGAAGGTTTAAAGTGGAAGTACCAGGTAAGTGAGATTGTGGAATGTTGGGTGTATATGCAGGGCAGCAAGGTGCCCTGCATGTTTTGTTTGTGTGCCATCTGAGTGTTGGCATTGCAGGTAGGGTACAGGAAATCTCCCGTTTAGCGCTACCGCATATAGCAGTAAATGGGAGATTTCCCTTACCCCACTGTAGTGCGATCTCGGAGTTGGAATATTAAAGTGGGGGGGTGGGGGCCACAGCCCCATACATGGGGGGTACAGGGAGGCGAAGCCCCCCTGCATAACATATTGTTTGTGATTTTTTTTGTTGTTTTTATGGTTCATTTTGAACCTTCGATGTTCTGAACATCAATGTTCTGGTCTCGATGATCAGAACGTCGATGTTCTGAACATTCGATGATTCAAAGTGAATATATATATATATATATATTTATACATACATACTTTCAGTCAAAAGTTATTTCACTGAAGGTAAAAAAAAGCCAGCATGTGTAATCAAAACTCAGTTGCTTGCCTACACTGCTTTTTTGCTTGTACAAGATGACTATACAACAGGATAGGGAAATTTTCCCTTTTCCTACTGCTGTGCATTCTCAGAGTTGGTATATATAATTAGAAGGGAGTGTAGGTTGGGGCTACTTTCCCCCACTGCCATTTTTTCCAATGTATTTGTTTTCAGGCACTTGTGAATTCAGCCAGTGATGTAAAGAAAGCAAACACTGGCTGGTGAAACTGGATACAAAGTTTAATTCACACTTCCGTCTGTTGTTACGCTTGACGTCTTCAGATTAAAACAATTTTATTCTAATTATTATATGGAGTTTTAATTCCAAAACTCTGAAATATAAAAAATAAAATTATACATAAATAAAACCTTCCGAAGTGAGGGGCTTCATCCACCTCACTCACCCTACCTAAATATAACAACTCAGAGATCACACTATGGTGGGTGAAAGGGCAAGCTTTGTCTGTGGTGGCCAAGTGGTTAGTTTCCTGGAGGCATATTTTGCCATTCCAGGAGTTCGCTGTTATGAGTTTTTGATGATATTGTCTCCTTGTTCTGCGAGTCGATGTTTTGTATTCAGAGGGGAACCACCTATATATAATTATATATATATATATATATATATATATATATATATAGAGAGAGAGAGAGAGAGATATAGATAATAAAATATATGTATATATATTGGGCAGCTTTTTTAAAGAACACAGAAATATTTGCTCAGGAAAAAGGAACAGTTCTAGGAATTAGTTTTTATTTGGAATTGAATAAAATTTTCCCGATTTATAATATTTTATGGTTTGGTGAGGAACAAGTGAATACTTATACATCACAGATGAGACTGCATGTTATGAAACATGTATGTTAACAGTTAATGCTATGAGCCAAAAACTCCTCACATCTCTTGGGTTTTGTACCATTTAGGGAGTTTATTAGAACATATATAATACAACAGATTTGTCTGATTATTTAGTAATGATTAAAATAATAAGGTTGGATAGAAGGAAGTTTCTTTGCTCACCAGTGGGAGTGGGGAGCATTTAGCAGCCTACCTAACTTGGGGGAAGTGACCTCAGCACAAGAAGCTGTAGTAATTGGTTGTTTGGGACCATTTCTAGCTCTTTTGTAGTTCACTGTTTAAAATCCGCGTTTGCACGGCTTTGCGCGGTTGTGCGCATAGCACAGCGCTGGTTAAACAAGGTTAAACTTTTTCTGGCTCTGCCAAGTGTGCTCTTCAAATTTTCCCTTAAAGAAGCTCTACTCTTAGTATAACCAGACTGCTCACTGTATTATAAGCCTAGCACTTGTTCTCAATACTTCTCTATTAAGTAAGCACTCTCGTACTAAGTAAAGCACTACATCTACTTACCACCCCTGTGAATATCCACTTCCCTTAAAGGTATACCACTCCCTTATACTGTTCTAGCATGTCGAGTGGTAGATTACTGGCGTCATCTCCAGTTCAGCTGGTCAATCTGGGTATCTTGAGACAATGCTACAATTGTCTCATGTACACAGACAACCCTCTCCTCCTCCCAACAAACACAAATACATGTGAGAGATGCAACTATATAGCCAAACTGGAGGCTGAACTCTCTCAACTCAGGGCTGGCATGACCAGACAGGAGGAGATGGCAACCACACACACACAACAATCCCAGTCCCACATAGACCTACCACAACTGCAAACCAAACACATAAAAACAGAAAGACATACTCGCAGGCTCTAATAAAAAACTTACCAAAACAACAGAGGCTCCCAAAGCAGACATCCAAAAATCCACCACCTCAAAACAAAACACATCTAACACATACTTCAATAAATCAGTGTGTTGACCAATCGCAGCCCTTAAGGCCAAACACCTTGCCTGATACACTAGTAATAGGTGACTCCATAGTCAGACACACTGATGTCCCACTGACCAGGCTGAACAAGGAGAAGGTGACTGTGAGCTGTCTATCGGGAGCTAGGATCTGCCACATAACACACGCACTCAGGTCACTCCAAAGCAAGTACAAATATGACTCCATCATTGTCCATGCTGGTGTGAATGACCTGAGATGTACCTCCCTGGACTACATGAAAAGAGACATAGAGGAGCTCTCCGATTATGTAGCCCAGGCTGGTATGACCCTGACCCTGAGCAGCATCTTGCCCTCACCAAGAATGATACCACAATACAAAGACAAGATGATCAGCTTTAACAATTGGCTCAAGTACTGGTGTCATTCTAAGGGGATCCAATGTCTGTCTGCCTGGGATGATATGTTGGACAAGCCACGCTGCTTCGCAAGGGATGGCTTACACCTGTCACCACTGGGCTTCCGGATATTGGCTAAGGCTCTTGCCACCCCCATAGTGCCTTTTTTAGGCAAGGCTCAAAAGACAAACCCACCTGCTTAGAAAACAAAAATGGAAAAAAACCAAGGGTAATGCTGCTCAACGCCAGAAGTCTAAATCTCAAGATGCAGGCACTTGATGCACTCCTCAGCATTGAGAACATCGACGTCTGTGCAGTAACTGAAACCTGGTTTAAGGCTCCTGCGAGCACCCCAGCGCTACCAGGCTATACCTCGTATCATGCTTTTCGGCCCCAAAACCCGGGCCGAACCACAAAGGGAGGGGGAGTGTCCATATTCATAAAGGACACCCACACCTCCAGGTTAGTAGCAACACATGAAGCATCAGAGACCATACAGGTGCAACTAACCATAGGCAAAACTGCTATACAACTGGTAGCATGTTACAGACCACCCTCCCAATCTCAAGAACCCCACTCAGCCTTCCTGAAGACATTGGAGGATATGAATGTATCACAAAATACCATCATACTGGGAGACTTCAACTACCCAAACATAGATTGGGTACATTATTCTAGCCCTAATACCCTAGCCCAAAGGTTCCTGGAATTCATAAATTCAAATGCACTGGAACAACTAGTCACCTCTCCCACTAGGGGAGATAATATACTAGACCTGATCATCACAAACATGGGGACAAAATGCTCCACACCGGAAGTATACCCCTCACTAGTGAGATCTGACCACAAACTAATCACCCTGGATATACATATCCCACCTCCACCCCAGCACAAAAGACCACAGTGAAAAACTTCTCAAAAGCGGACTTCACTCTTCTTAAGACTGAGATGGTATCCTTTAAGCCCACTGTGCCAGTGGATACCACATCCCACAATGCCGAATCCTTCACAAATGCTTTCTATGGACATCTCCAAGAATGCATGGATCATGTAATCCCAAACAAATCCAAGTCCCTCTCCACCAAATGTAAGCATCCTGTCTGGTGGACCTCAGCCATAAACAAATTGTATAACAAAAGGAGGAAGCTACTGCACGTCAGAGCGAAATCCCATGAAGGGAAGACATCTCTGATCAACATTAGCAGAAAACTACATTCTCTCATAAAAACATCCAAGGCAAACTTTGAGAGAAAAATCGCTAAGGACACTAAAGATAACCACAAAGCCTTCTTCAGCTATGTTAGAAACCTAGGTGGAAACCCTCAGATATGCTCAGAATTGGTTCACAACAACAAAAAATACACTGAACCCACAGATATTGCTAACATTCTGGCTGACAGGTTCAGTGCAAATTTCTCCCCTCCTTCACCCTGCAAAAGAAGAAATACTTATCCCAGCTTAATGTAATCTCCCTGTCATCTCAGATGTCCAAGTGAGAACCGCCCTAAACAAAGCAAAAAACACAGCATCAATGGGACCTGACGGTATCCCGGGGTGCGTGTTACGTGAACTCCAAGAGGAGCTAAACCCACACATAAAAATGCTATTTAACCTTAGCCTTACTTCGGGATATGTATCTGAACACTGGCGTACAGCAACAGTGGTCCCACTCCACAAGGGGGGGTGCCTCTACAGATCCTGGAAACTACCGCCCCATAAGCTTAACTAGCCTGCTCTGCAAAGCTATGGAAAGAATCATTATGGAACTCATAAACAGAGACATAGGGGGCCTACAGACACTTGACCCCACCCAGTTCGGCTTTGTAAAGGGCAGATCCTGCCTTTTAAACCTGGTTGACTTTTTCAAAACAGTCACTAGAGCCATTGATGAGGGCAAAGCAGTCCATACAGCATACCTGGACTTGGCTAAGGCCTTCGACACAATACCCCACTCAGGCATCATAGATAAGCTAAACAGCTTAAAAGTAAACCCTTATGTTACTAGATGGGTTGCAAACTGGCTAAAGGACAGAACCCATAAAGTTAAAATCACTGGAGCAATGTCAGACTCAAAGCCAGTCACAAGTGGTGTCCCACAGGGATCTGTCCTGGGACCCCTCTTGTTCGGCATTTATTTATCAGATGTTAAAGCAAACATGGGAGGGCTGTGGCTGACAAAGTTCGCAGATGACTGCAAACTAGGTGCCATAGTCGATGCACCAGCAGACATACACATCCTACAAAAAGGCCTCACTGAAACGGACAACTGGTGCCATAGTCACGGCCTTAAACTAAATGCCAAAAAATGTATAGTCATCCCTTTTGGAAAAAACAAAGTACCCACAAATTATCACATAGACAGCAACCCACTGAGTACGGAAAAAGTAATCAGAGACCTAGGGACCCATGTAGACAGCGACCTCTCATTTGACACCCACATTGCCAAAGTGGTTAGAAAAACATTCTACCTTGCACACCTCATCATGAAGGGATTCACATCCAGATCCAAGGATGTCACTGTACCCTATATTCCTCCCTCGTCAGACCCATGATTGAGTACAATGCCCCATTTGGTATGTACCTCACCCGGCAATTGCAACAGCTGGAGAGACCACAAAAGTACCTCACCAAAAGGATCAAGGGTCTCCAGCATATGTCTTATTCTGCCAGACTAAAGAAACTTCAGCTCTATTCAGTAGCATACCGCCTGCTCAGAGGTGATCTCTGCCTGACGTACAAGGCCATGTCCAATCAGGATCTGATGGACATGCTCCAACTCAAAAAATCCAAATCCATCAGGACCACAAGAGCTAAAGACTTAAACCTTGGCACAAGTATGAATAGGACATGCTGGAGGGATAGATTCATAACCCAGAGGCTTCCCATGCTTTGGAACAGGATCCCAGTTCGTATTAGGCAGAGCCCCTCACTGACTCTCTTCAAGAGAAATCTTGATGAGTGGATGGGAGATCGTAAGTTTACCCCAGGGGTCACATCTGTGTCACTGCTACACAGGGGCACAGTAAACTAATTCTATTATATAAGGGGATCTTCACTGTGTCACTACTAGACAGAGGCACAGTATTCTAAATCTATTCTGTGCATTTTTGTACCATTTTATGGGGTGGCAAAAGTCACATCACTATGGCTAGGCTTACAAATGCCCCTGGGCAGATACTATACTATGAAACTATGAAATTGGAAGATACAGGCATAATATGCAGCTGCTGTATAAAGTGGAGTTCGTACTTAAGGGGAAACTTAGTAAGGCCACAATCTTGCTCAAAGATGAAAATGCCTTTTATGTCAAATACACAAACAAAAAACAGGATGACAATTAAGTTACATATGTTATTATCACTTATTTATTTTTTACATTTGTTTACTTGGACAGTCCAGCTGGACAAAAGCCCCTTTTCAGCAGAGGACCAGGGAGTAAACAATGCAAATCATAAGATACATTCTTGTGAGAAATGAAACAATTCAAATCATAAAATAAATAGAATGGTAGACTTTTAATTCCATTTGGTTTAAATTAATTATTTATAGCAGAGATGGTCAAGGTGGAGGGATGGAGAGGGAACAGCAGAGTAAGACAGGAGGCGAGGAGGTGACAGCAGAGCGAGACAGGCAGTGGGGAGGGGGCTAAAGATATGGGAGAGAGTATAAACAAAGGGGACAGGGAAGGTTGATAGGGTAAGTTAGAATTTGGATATAATAAATGGGACTAGAGCAAAAGAAGAACCACTTGTCCATCACGTGTTGTTTAAGTGGATTCTTTAATAGGTTTAATTTTGCTCTGATGTCTTATGAAGAGTGGAAGGCAGTTCCCGATTTGAGATGTGACATCAGCGTAGTGAATCCCCTGCTAATTGTTGGATCTGGTGAACAGCAGTAGGTATTTGTCCGCTGAGCAAAGGCATCTACTGGGTGTATATTTTTGGTTAAGATGGGCTAATCAAACATCTTCTGTGAAGCAAATAATGGTATGAGTGATAAGATGAGATAATACAAAATGGTGTGAGACCTCTGTCCACTGCACTTTTACTTCTGAGCAGTGATGGGACTAATGGCACAGATTAGCAGCAAATGTTGCTACTTTGTGATAGCACTGCACATATAAGTAAGATCGGGAGGATTGTAGGCTTGTGAAGATTTGAGCCCCATACACAAGGGTTGAATGTAAGAAGGTAGAAGCAATGTGTTTTCTTGCATTATTGGTTAGGTAGGGCTTCGTTCTATTGAGTGTACCATGTTTTTGGTTTGTTTTTTTTTTAACTACTTCTCATGTGTGAATGTCAAATTTCATATTTTCATCAGTAGTTACTTCTAGAAGCTTGGCAAGTGGGACTATTTCTATTTTAGCATTACTAAGAGAAGTTATAGTGAATTGTGTGTTTTTGACACTGTAGGATTTGGGTGTAAACAGGACTAGTTCTGGTTTTGGGGGGGATTTAATATGAGATAACATTTGAAGAGCCATGTTTCAACTGTGTGTAAGGATTCACGGGTTATTTGTCGAGGTTTTTCAAGAGTTTTGGCAGAGAAGATTAGTGCGGAGTCATCTGCATATTGAATGATGGTAGCATCATTGACTGCTTTGTGTAGGCTGCTAATGAAGATGTTAAATAAGAGGGGATCTAGAATGGTTCCCTGGAGATCGACAACAGTTACAGGAAGAAATGATGACATTTCATGTTGCCATTTGATGGCCTGTTGTCTGTTTGGAAGATAGTTAACTAAGTAAGAAACAGAAAGAGCCTAGGCCAAGATTTGTTAGAATTTGGATTAGGTCAGGGTGAGATACTATATCAAAAGCCTTGGATAGATCAAGGAGTAGAACAGTAACCAGGTAACCAGAATTTCTGTTTGTATTAATAGATATGGACAATTTGAGGAGTGCAGAAATAGTGCAGCCATGGTGCAGCAGTAGCGTTGTTGCCTCAAAGCAAGAGGTTCTCCTGTTCGATTCTCGGCTGGAGTGCGGGGAGTGCCTTTTGTGTGGAGTCTGCATGTCCTCCCTATGGTTGGGTGGGCGTTCCAAAGACATGCGTAAAAGGGCGTGCCTTCATTGAAGGTTAAATGTCGAGCTGGCACCTCAGTGTTCGTCAAAATCTACTGCCAATCATTAGCGGACCGGAGTTCCGCTGTGGCGACCCCTATCTAGGAAAAGCCGAAAGATAACAACAAGAAATAGTGCTGTGGTATGAAAGAAAGTCATGCTGGGTTGGGGAGAGATGTTTATTATGAAGTGTAGAGTTCAGGAGTTGATAGCAAATGCATTTTTCAAGGATTTTAAATATAAATGGGATAAGACAGTAATAGGAAGATAGTTATGGAAGTCAGTAGACTTGCCAGCTTTATTTAGTGGCAAGATAAAAGATGCCTTTCAGAGTATTAGGACATAGCTTTCTGAAATGGCAGACTTTATTATGATGGATATAAGGTAGGCTAGGGTGTCAGTTGTAGTTTTTACAAATTTAGCTGGGATGTTGTCAGGGCCAGTTTTGTTTGTCTTAGTTGTAGAAGTTTTTTGATTGAGGAGGTCAGAATGGATGGAGAGAGATTTTAGGAGGAGAGAGGTCAGTGTCTTCTTTAAGTGGTGGGTTTGGGTTTTGTCTTTTAGAAGGGAATGCTGCTGATTGGATCAAGTATGTATTGAAGTAGTTAGCTATAGTATCAGAGAAGTTAGTTGTTGGAGTAGATTGGGTAGTATTGCCAGGGTGGATCAATTTATTTACTGATAATCCGAACATTTTGGGGTTTTGGGGTTGTAGATTTGTATAAAACTGTTTCTTGTCAGATTGGATAATGTTTTTGGCTTGATTTCTTAAGT
Organism: Protopterus annectens; assembly: GCF_019279795.1. Taxonomy (NCBI): domain Eukaryota; kingdom Metazoa; phylum Chordata; order Ceratodontiformes; family Protopteridae; genus Protopterus; species Protopterus annectens. The sequence goes on along the minus strand of NC_056747.1, from coordinate 428,890,517 downwards.
GTTCGTATTGCTGGAGGTTGGTGTCAGTATTTTTTTCCCAGAGTAGCCAAGTATTATCTCTTTTTTTCATTCATTAGCAGTATTATGTCAGGGAGCAGGTTGAATTTGACCCTTTTGTTTCTAACTGGGCATGTTTAATGAATTATTGAGAAGTATGTTATTAGATAGAGAGACAGCATCATCAGGTTGTAGTGTGTTTATCTGAGTCCGGTTTACCAGTTGTAGTTCAGCTTTGAAAGAAGTTTTGTCAAAGTTAGACATGTTAATTGATAGGTTGTAGTCGTGTGTTCTAGGGGTAGCTATGTTTCCTGACTGCATACATGGGAAAGTGGGCACTGCGACTGTTGCACAGGACATCTGCAGAGGCAATGTTGACAGGTTATTAGTAAGAATCTAGTCAAGGTTACTCTGTCTAATACTATTTTTGTTGAATCGTGGCTTATTTTTAAGTTGGAAGAAACCACAAAGGTTAATGTTATTTGTGGGAGAGTCCTGTTGGAGGGATTACCAGTCAGTATTGAAGGCACCTAGTATTACGGTTTAATGGCTGATATTGTTGGCCACCAAGAGATTAGTTTTTTAATGGACTTATAGTTGTTGTCAGAGGGACATATATAGGTATAATGGTTATATTTTTCAGTATGTGGATTTTAAGGGTTCTCATGAGAATTTCTGCACTGACGTACGTAGGAAGGGTAAGTAGGTGGGTAGTCAGATTGAGATTTTGTTTATATATTATGGTGACACCATTTGCTTTCCTTTTTATTCTAGCACACATCTTAGTATATTAAAGCCTGGTAGGACCACTTCCTCATTATGAGTTATTGGTTTTAGGCATGCTTTAGTGGCTATCAGAATATCAGGTAATAGGACAGCTATCCAAGCATTTACCTCAGGAATTTTATTATATATGCTTCTCGGGTTAGTGTTTTCATTAAGCAGACCTGCTGAATTGAGTGAGTGGGCTACAGGAGAAGAGTTTGTTGGGCCTGGGTTCGTCTGTACATTGCTACTTAATTTTATCTTTTTTGGAGTAAACTGATAGTTGAAAAGCCACCATGATTTCTTTATGCATTTGAGCTATTTTTTGGTTGAAATGGGAAGGTGGAGGAGCAGTTTTTAGTTATAGAACTGTGTGGTGGAGGTGTGAATTAGACAGGAAGTGATGGGGACGAGGTTATTAATATTATACTTAATCAAGTTGTCAGTATGAAAGGAAGGGAGGTTTGGTATTTGTTGGTGCAGAGTGTGGTGAGAAAAAGTTAGGTAGGTAAATTATTAAAAATGTGAGATGGAGTGCATGAATGATTTTCATAATGAGTTGATGTAGTTACAATATGGCTATAATAGTGTACGGGCTAGGATGATAGCTGAGAAGGTGGCCTTTGGGATGGGTGCTTGGAGATAAATTGAAGGTATGGAGTAGAAGTGTGGAAACTGTAATAGATAAACAGGGGATAGATGTATTTGGGAGTATAAGGTTAATATTGAGGTGGGTGGAGATAGGTGTGTACTTTGGAGAGTGTCTGGGGTGGATGAAGGAGAACAATTAATACAGAGAATGTGATGTGGCATGGTTGGTTGGTCTGGAGTAGATATAGGTGGGGTCTGTTCGGTATAAGTCTAGAAGTAGTGTGGTGGTTGAGAATTGGGGCAGGGTAGGGGAGTAGAGTAAGCCCAAGTGGAGCAAGGACAAATACAGCCAGTTAGCCAAATTCGTTTGCGGCTGCTGTCCACTAAAATTAATCAGCTCTTGACTACAGATGAAAAGTAAGTTTTTAAGTCTATATATTTCAGTTAATGTTGTTATAAAATTAAGATAAGCTGTAGTAACAGGCAATAAGAGAGCAAGCTTAACTAAGGGACAACTCTTGTATTAGGTAATGGTGGCCAGGATTGGAATAACTACAGTAGCTGAAAAAATTCCATGCTACTAATGGTGTATTAAGAGGGAGAAATATAGTACAGTTGAGTTATAGGTTACAGCAATGAGTGGGTACCCCTTTCATATTTATTTTATTTTATTTTTTATTTTTGCAGATTATTCTAGCATATTTGCTTACCCTGAGCAGCTATGCAGCTATGACACTGTTTGTGTGTGTCTCTCTCTCTCTCTCTCTCTCTCTATATATATATATATATATATATATATATATATATATATATATATATATATATATATATATATATATGTATATACATATATACATGGGGGGACTGCACTGACAATAAGTATTAAAGTAACTTAAAGTTGTTTGAATTCTGAAGCCCTGGACAGGCTTCAGAATTCATATACTTTCAAGAGTTCATTCTCTAGCAAGTAAAGCTAGCCAGAGCATAAAAACTAAAAAGAGACAGACCTGAGCCGGGTATGTTTCTGACTATCTGAAACAATCGGTTTCATCAACCAACTGCTAGGTAAGTGTTACCAATGTCATTATAGAGAAAAACTGACAGAACTGTAAGCAGCTATTAATGCCTTGAGCACCCTCTGTCAGAGTTTAGTATAGGAAGGAAAAGAGGTGTATGTATGACTTATAGAAGATGGGATATATTTTCTAGATCAGCAGCTTCATTTGCCAGTATAGATCAGTCTTCACTAAAAGGAACAGTACCAGTAGGCTTAAGTGTTTAATTTTTCAAAGGAGGACAAACTGTTCAGGGATAAGAAAGTCGTACCTATCAAGATAAATGGCTTTAACCAGTCTGGACTACATTAGCATATGAAGTGTCCTTTTCCTTTAGTAGTAGCACTGGCTGCAACTTGGTGGTACAGATGATTTTAGCAGCTTACTTAGTAGCATCCAGAGGTGTCAGTCTTTATACTGTCTGCACAGAAAAATATTTTTGCAGACTGCAAATACTTCTAGCACAAGAAAAATAGTTTTATGCAGAATGACAGGGAAAGCAATGACTTTCTATAGTGTGTGGAAGGGGCAGACTTGCATGCCTGTTACTCAAATTTTCCTTCAGTATTACAAAAAAGTTAGAAAATGTTAGCTATGGAAGCACATCCTTGGGGCATTTTATTAAATAAAAGTAGGTTTAAATATTATCATTATTAGAACGCATGTCTGTGATTAGAGCAGAGATATTTAAATCGGTAACTATACAAAATGCTTTTGCTCTGGTGAAGTGTATGATTGTAAGATGAAAACACTTATCTTAAGGTATGCCTTTTTAACATTTTGCAGATAACAGGAATAAGGACAGGCATAGCCAACTGGCCTAACAGTGTACAGAAGCACAAACTGGTTCTGTATCAAGTCCACTTGGCCATCTTTGTTTATGAGAACAATACTGGATAATTTCTGTTCATCTGGTACTAGTTCTTCTTGTAACACCGAAATGCAAATGTTCCCCAATAGCTCATTCTGGGCATTTTTCATTATATTATTAAAGTAGCCAGAAATATTACCAGGGGCATGCTGGTTATGTGTATTGTTTTTCTGCAGAGCAGTTTGGATAAAGATAATACCAGTGAAACAGAAACTACCCTCCTTGATACTAAAGACCACCACTTGAAGTATGAAGGTCAGATAAATAGCTACTCTGCCAAAGTAATTATTAATTGTTGATACTATTTGTGAAAAATCTACAGTTAGTCTACCATTCTATAAAACAGGACTTACTTTTTGCAGGTCTGGCTACAAAAATTATGTATATGAATAACTCTTCAAATTGTCCTTTCAATTAGAAAATCTTTCTTCAAATATAGCCTTTGCCTCAATAATAGTAATTTTTAAATTTCTGTTGGCATAGCTCAATTTAGGTTTATTCTCTGTAGTTTCATGTTTTTATAAATATTTTTTTTACCTTGACCAAACGTGACGCGTAATTATTCCACCAAGGAAGTTTAATAACTCCAGCTTTTCATTTATATTTAACAGATCTCGCTTTCCTGTTAAGAATCCAAAGATGTTCACTAACTGTTTCCATCTATTAAGAGGGAAACTTTGACAGATAATAAACCAATCACTCTTTGCAAAAGCATTTATAACTTCAACAGCAGTTAAGTTCTTGGAATCATATGTTTGAACTTAAGGGCAGGTATGTTTGTACTATATTGTATCCTACTGTGAAAAAATAAATCACAGTGGTTATATAAGACATATTCTAGTTACTAAATATGGTATATTTAATAACACAAGATCAAGCACATTATTACCCCTGGTCAAAATATTCTTAATTGAGAGATGTTCAGTGCACAAATAAAGTCAAATAATTCAGTTTCACAGTGACTACCATAAGCCACTGGGGTCCAGTTAATGGAAGGAATAAAAATACCACAATAAAATGCAGCCAGTTATCCAAAATATTTGTCGGTGTATTTAACCAGTGGTCGTAAATCACAACTTTCATACCTGGATACTGATAGCATCCAGTGAATGTCAATGCTGGAGAATTTCTTAGTTTGAAAATGTCAACCAAAAGGAGTTCATGCTGCTGATCTGTTGTCCCATGTGAGGCCTCAACCATATTATGCACGAAAAGAATCATTCCCACACCTCTTGCTTCTTCTCTTAGGCTTTCAAGTTTGGCAAAATCAAGAAATTGTATGTCTAGAGTGCTCCATGTTTCAGTTATTAGCAGGAACTGGCAAGGAATTTAAGTTCATTACACTTATTTTTCAGGCTGGGGGGGTGCAGTGGTTAGCATTGCTGCCTCACAGCAAGATTTTCTCTGGTTCGATTCCTGACTGGGAAGCCTTCTGTGCGGAGTCTGAATGTCCTCCTTGTAGTTGCATGGGTTTCCTCTGGGTGCTCCAGTTTCCTAAAACATTCCAAAGACATGCTGCAAATGAATTGGACACTCTAAATTGGCTCTAGGTGTTAGTGTGTGTGCTTTCTGTGGAAGGTTGGGCACTGGGGTGACAACTCAACAGCGTACAACTCCACTGCCGATTGTTCTGTGGGTCATTGCTCTGCTATGGCAAACCCTGATGGGAAAAGCCAAAAGGAGAAGAAGACACTTATTATTCAGGCTGCTTGTATTAGTATATTACACATTTATAAAGTTACCTAGTCTAACTGGTCAAAAATACTGTGCTTGAGTAAGTCCCCCTCCTCACCTTTTTCAGAGTGTGATATTATGTTTACAGTCTTCTGAAGACCAGAAACCTTTAGCCAATTACTAAAGTATCCATCCTTCATGTATTAGTAATCTGTTTACCTAGGTAATGAAAAAGTTCCACTGAATGTGATCTCAATATTATGTTCAAGACAGTTTTGGAAAATGTCTTACTGCTTTCTTCATATGTGATAGGTTCATAGGTTCATACTAGGCTATCTGCCCTAGGGCATTTATAAGCCTAGCCAGAGTGTGTATGGCTTTTGCCACCCATATTAAATTAATTTTGCTATGCCCTTTTTCAAGGTTAGTATACTGTGCCTCTGTATAACAGTGACTCAGAAGTGATACCCGGGGTAAACCTACGATCTCCCATCCACTCATCAAGATTCCTCTTGAAGAGAGTCAATGAGGGACTCTGCCTAACCTGGACTGGGATTTTATTCCAGAGTGAAGGGAGCCTCTGGGTTATGAATCTGTCCCTCTGGCATGTCCTATTTATTTCAGTGCTGAGGTTCAAGTCCCTCAAGCGTGTAGCTCGATGGGATTTGGATTTTCTGAGGTGCAGCATATCCATTAATTCCGGGTTGGACATGGCTTTATACGTCAGGCACAGATCGCCTCTGAGCAGGCGGTATGCCACTGAGTAGAGCTGGAGTTTCTCTAACCGGGCAGCATACAGCATCTGTCTGAGCCCCTTGATCCTCTTGGTGAGGTACTTTTGGGGTCTTTCCAGTTGCTGCAGGTGTCTGGTAAGGTACATCCCAAAAGGGGCATTGTACTCAATTATGGGCCTGATGAGGGATGAGTAAAGAGGCATGATGACCTCCCCTGATCTAGATGTGAATCCCTTCATGATTAGGTGGGCTATATAAAATGTTTTTCTAACCACTTTGGCCACGTGGTTGTCAAATGAGAGATTGCTATCAACTTGGGTCCCCAGGTCCCTAATTACTTCTTCTGTACTTAATGGATTACTACCTATGTGGTAATTTGTGGGCACTTTGTTTTTGCCAAAGGGGATGACTATACACTTTTTGGCATTTAGCTTGAGGCCATGGCTCTGGCACCAGTTTTATGTTTCTATGAGGCCCTTTTGGAGGATGCTTGTGTCGGCTGGAGAGTCTATTATGGTGCCCAGTTTGCAGTCATCTGCAAACTTGGTCAGCCACAGTCCTTCCATGTTGGCCTGTACCTCCGAGAAATATATACCAAACAAGAGAGGTCCCAGGACTGAGCCTTGTGGGACGCCACTTGTAATATGATAATGAGATCAAGTTTAAATCATTAACTCAGAGTCATACAGACCCTTAAGTCTACTTTCATGTTGTGGGAAAATAATGGAAAAGGTAATACTGGATAAGTTATTGCCAGAACTGGATAGGCTTGGGACTTGAAACCATATATTAGCATGCATATGTTGAAAATAGATCTATTACCACCTGAAACATGTTCTATATCAATATTATAACAGCTATGAATGAAAAATCGTGCTGTGATGTAATTTATATAGATTTAACTTCAGCATTTGACAGGGTCATACACAAAACACTGATCAATAAATTAGTACAACTAGGTAAGTGATGTACTCTTGATAAGATGGACAGCTGCATGGCTTACAAATAGGACATGGCAAGTAACATACAGCAACTGGACAGGTGAAATCCTTGGTTATAGTTAACGTGTCCCATAGGGTTCTGTCCTAGGCCCTTAGTTGTTTAGATTGTAATTTCAGAACTATTTTTTTCATCGGAGGTGTTCTACTGTCTGCATATAGCAGATGACCTGAAATTGAGTAAACTGATTACACGTGTTACAGATAAGGCACATCTGCAAAATAATTAACCATTTGGGCACAGGAGAATAATATGCTGATAAATACATCAAAAACTAAGCATATGAGATTTGATAGGCATAAACTGAAAGGTGAATATTTAATACAGCACACAGTGATTGAAACTGTGGACTCATTTAACGACCCAGGTATTTGGGTAGATTCAGCTATGAGTTTTTCTAATCTTATCAACCAATTGGTTATTGATAGTTATAGAACTATAGGCTGTATAGAAAGATTTATAAATCTAGGAAATCAAAAATGATGAAGTCATCGTTTGTTATAGACCCAAACTTGAGTATGGAATAACAATATGGAAACCCTATAAGAAAACAAGCATTAGTAAACTGGAAAGAGTACAGTGGAAATATACCAATGGCATCCATGGATGTGAAAGTTTAAGTTATTATGAAATACTAAAATATCTGAACATTTACAATGTCGCTTACAGATATGTAAGAGGAGATTTTATTCAAGTATATAGGGCATTTAGAGGCAACTACCTCTGGGAATGTTTGGGGTTATCAACAAGTACTAGAGAATCATCTGGCAACCTGTATAAACGATTCTATAGGAATGAGAAGTGTACTAATTGGTTCTCTGACGTAATAGCTGATGCATGGAACAGACTACCAAATTACATTAAAACAAGTAAGTTTAGATATTTTTAAGAACAGCCTGGACACTTATTATGGAAACAAGTGTTTTGGTATATTGGCAAGCTAGAAGGGCTTTTAATGCCCGTGCTTGAAATATCTGTATGTATGCAACTGGAATATGAATTATAATTCTTTGAAATCATACAGCCCTTACGTCTTGAAGGTGCTGTCATTCTTTCTTTTACTAAGCATTGAGTCTCTCAATATCAAAATGTTCTCTCTTATAGGGACACATTTTATAACTGAACCAGGCTTAATATTTTCAAGTACTGCAGTAGGTGGTACCATATTTCCCCCTAATGCTCTTCTTTTTCTTCTTCCTTGGAGTTATCAGTTTGAGAGCATCATCGGTACGATATGTACACTATGTACATGTTTACTTGGAGCTATCAGTTTGTTTGAGAGCATCATTGGTATGATATGTACACTATGTACATGTTTACTTGGAGTTGTCAGTTTGTTTGAGAGCATCATTGGTATGTTATGTACACTATGTACATGTTTACTTGGAGTTATCAGTTTGTTTGAGAGCATCATTGGTATGATATGTACATGTTTACATGGAGTTATCAGTTTGAGAGCATCATTGGTATGATATGTACACTATGTACATGTTTACTTGGAGTTATCAGTTTGTTTGAGAGCATCAGTGGTATGATATGTACACTATGTACATGTTTACTTGGAGTTATCAGTTTGAGAGCATCACTGGTATGATATGTACACTATGTACATGTTTACTTGGAGTTATCAGTTTGAGAGCATCATTGGTATGATATGTACACTATGTACATGTTTACTTGGAGTTATCAGTTTGTTTGAGAGCATCATTGGTATGATATGTACACTATGTACATGTTTACTTGGAGTTGTCAGTTTGTTTGAGAGCATCATTGGTATGATATGTACACTATGTACATGTTTACTTGGAGTTATCAGTTTGTTTGAGAGCATCATTGGTATGATATGTACACTATGTACATGTTTACATGGAGTTATCAGTTTGAGAGCATCATTGGTATGATATGTACACTATGTACATGTTTACTTGGAGTTATCAGTTTGTTTGAGAGCATCAGTGGTATGATATGTACACTATGTACATGTTTACTTGGAGTTATCAGTTTGAGAGCATCATTGGTATGATATGTACACTATGTACATGTTTACTTGGAGTTATCAGTTTGAGAGCATCATTGGTATGATATGTACACTATGCACATGTTTACTTGGAGTTGTCAGTTTGTTTGAGAGCATCATTGGTATGATATGTACACTATGTACATGTTTCCTTGGAGTTATCAGTTTGTTTGAGAGCATCATTGGTATGATATGTACACTATGTACATGTTTACTTGGAGTTATCAGTTCGTTTGAGAGCATCATTGGTATGATATGTACACTATGTACATGTTTACTTGGAGTTATAAGTTCATTTGAGAGCATCATTGGTATGATATGTACACTATGTACATGTTTACTTGGAGCTATCAGTTCGTTAGAGAGCATCATTGGTATGATATGTACATGTTTACTTGGAGTTATCAGTTCGTTTGAGAGCATCATTGGTATGATATGTACACTATGTACATGTTTACTTGGAGTTATCAGTTTGTTTGCGAGCATCATTGGTATGATATGTACACTATGTACATGTTTCCTTGGAGTTATCAGTTTGTTTGAGAGCATGATTGGTATGATATGTACACTATGTACATGTTTCCTTGGAGCTATCAGTTTGAGAGCATCATTGGTATGATATGTACACTGTGTACATGTTTACTTGGAGTTGTCAGTTTGTTTGAGAGCATCATTGGTATGATATGTACACTATGTACATGTTTACTTGGAGTTATCAATTTGTTTGAGAGCATCATTGGTATGATATGTACACTATGAACATGTTTCCTTGGAGTTATCAGTTTGTTTGAGAGCATCATTGGTATGATATGTACACTATGTACATGTTTACTTGGAGCTATCAGTTTGTCTGTGAGCATCATTGGTATGATATGTACACTATGTACATGTTTCCTTGGAGTTATCAGTTTGTTTGAGAGCATCATTGGTATGATATGTACACTATGTACATGTTTCCTTGGAGTTATCAGTTTGTTTGAGAGCATCATTGGTATGATATGTACACTATGTACATGTTTACTTGGAGTTGTCAGTTTGTTTGAGAGCATCATTGGTATGATATGTACACTACGTACATGTTTCCTTGGAGTTATCAGTTTGTTTGAGAGCATGATTGGTATGATATGTACACTATGTTCATGTTTCCTTGGAGCTATCAGTTTGAGAGCATCATTGGTATGATATGTACACTATGAGCATGTTTACTTGGAATTGTCAGTTTGTTTGATAGCATCATTGGTATGATATGTACACTATGTACATGTTTCCTTGGAGTTATCAGTTTGTTTGAGAGCATCATTCGTATGATATGTACACTATGTACATGTTTACTTGGAGTTGTCAGTTTGTTTGAGAGCATCATTGGTATGATATGTACACTATGTACATGTTTACTTGGAGTTATCAGTTTGTTTGAGAGCATCATTGGTATGATATGTACAATAAGTACATGTTTACTTGGAGTTATCAGTTTGTTTGAGAGCATCATTGGTATTATATGTACACTATGTACATGTTTACTTGGAGTTGTCAGTTTGTTTGAGAGCATCATAGGTATGATATGTACACTATGTACATGTTTCCTCGGAGTTATCAGTTTGTTTGAGAGCATCATTGGTATGATATGTACACTATGTACATGTTTAATTGGAGTTATCAGTTTGTTTGAGAGCATCATTGGTATGATATGTACACTATGTACATGTTTACTTGAAGTTGTCAGTTTGTTTGAGAGCATCATTGGTATGATATGTATATTATGTACATGTTTCCTTGGAGTTATCAGTTTGTTTGTGAGCATCATTGGTATGATATGTACACTATGTACATGTTTACTTGGAGCTATCAGTTTGAGAGCATCATTGGTATGATATGTACACTATGTACATGTTTACTTGGAGTTATCAGTTTGAGAGCATCATTGGTATGATATGTACATGTTTACTTGGAGATGTCAGTTTGTTTGAGAGCATCATTGGTATGATATGTACACTATGTACATGTTTACTTGGAGTTGTCTGTTTGAGAGCATCATTGCTATGATATGTACACTATGTGCATGTTTCCTTGGAGTTATCATTTTGTTTGAGAGCATCATTGGTATGATATGTACACTATGTGCATGTTTATTTGGAGTTATCAGTTTGTTTGAGAGCATCATTGGTATGATATGTACACTATGCACATGTTTCCTTGGAGTTATCAGTTTGTTTGAGAGCATCATTGGTATGATATGTACACTATGTACATGTCTCCTTGGAGTTATCAGTTTGTTTGAGAGCATCATTGGTATGATATGTACACTATGTATATGTTTACTTGGAGTTATCAGTTCGTTTGAGAGCATCATTGGTATGATATGTACACTATGTACGTGTTTCCTTGGAGTTTTCAGTTCGTTTGAGAGCATCATTGGTATGATATGTACACTACGTACATGTTTATTTGGAGTTATCAGTTTGTTTGAGAACATCATTGGTATGATATGTACACTATGTACATGTTTCCTTGGAGTTATCCGTTTGTTTGAGAGCATCATTGGTATGATATGTACACTATGTACATGTTTACTTGGAGTTGTCAGTTTGTTTGAGAGCATCATTGGTATGATATGTACACTATGTACATGTTTCCTTGGAGTTATCAGTTTGTTTGAGAGCATCATTGGTATGATATGTACACTATGTACATGTTTACTTGGAGTTATCAGTTTGTTTGAGAGCATCATTGGTATGATATGTACACTATGTACATGTCTCCTTGGAGTTATCAGTTTGTTTGAGAGCATCATTGGTATGATATGTACACTATGTACATGTTTACTTGGAGTTATCTGTTTGAGAGCATCATTGGTATGATATGTACACTATGTACATGTTTACTTGGAGCTATCAGTTTGTTTGAGAGCATCATTGGTATGATACGTACACTATGTACATGTTTCATTGGAGTTATCTGTTTGTTTGAGAGCATCATTGGTATGATATGTACACTATGTACATGTTTACTTGGAGCTATCCGTTTGTTTGAGAGCATCATTGGTACAATATGTACACTATGTACATGTTTCCTTGGAGCTATCAGGTTGAGAGCATCACTGGTATGATATGTACACTATGTACATGTTTCCTTGGTGTTATCTGTTTGTTTGAGAGCATCATTGGTATGATATGTACACTATGTACATGTTTACTTGGAGTTATCAGTTTGTTTGAGAGCATCATTGGTATGATATGTACACTAGGTACACTATGTACATGTTTACTTGGAGCTATCAGTTTGTTTGAGAGCATCATTGGTATGATATGTACACTATGTACATGTTTAGTTGGAGCTATCAGTTTGTTTGAGAGCATCATTGGTATGATATGTACACTATGTACATGTTTCCATGTTGTTATCAGTTTGTTTGAGAGCATCATTAGTATGATATGTACACTATGTACATGTTTACTTGGAGCTATCAGTTTGTTTGAGAGCATCATTGGTATGATATGTGCACTATGTACATGTTTCCTTGGAGTTATCAGTTTGTTTGAGAGCATCATTGGTATGATATGTACACTATGTACATGTTTACTTGGAGTTATCAGTTTGTTTGAGAGCATCATTGGTATGATATGTACACTATGTACATGTTTCCTTGGAGTTATCCGTTTGTTTGAGAGCATCATTGGTATGATATGTACACTATATACATGTTTCCCTGGAGTTATCAGTTTGTTTGAGAGCATCATTGGTATGATATGTACACTATGTACATGTTTACTTGGAGTTATCAGTTTGTTTGAGAGCATCATTGGTATGCTGTGTACATGTTCACTTGCGGTTATGGGCTTAGTTGTAATCAGAGGTGTGGATGGCTCAACTAGTGCCCTGTGCTGTTCCATGAACTAGCACCCTACTCCCTTGCTCAAACAGAAGAGAAAAAATATGCTAATTGCCTGGCTTCCTGCAGACAGTGTACCCCCCCCTAGAAAAGGACTACTTAGCTCCAATACACTAGTTATCCAAGCCAGACAGATACACACCCCTCCCTGCACACCTGCTGGTCAGAGGAAGAATGAAAAAAAAACACATTAAGAAAATTGCTACATTTGTAGCAATCAGCTTGCTACAGAAGAAAGTAGGAATGGAACTTCAGGAGTGCACCCTTTAACACTTTGCTACACTACTGGTTGCAATCCCCAGTCCATGCATTCCCTCAATGAATACCGAGTGGCACTAAAGGGAATTATAATCTGATTCAAAGTATCATTCTTTAAGTATATAGCAGGCACATGGGGGCAGTGTCTTTTTGACAGTAATATTCTCTGTACTGCAACCCACTTCCTTCCTCAAATGTTTTATTTGGATTTCAAATCTTAGAAATATGTACATTTCTTACAGGAAGACATGTCTATATTAATGAACAAAACTTACTTGTTCATAAGTAATTAGTAGGCTAGCTGCCCCTATGGACCATTTTAAATCCAGCCACTTTCCCTTCCAAAGGTGAGGATCAAACTCTATACCTTGTGGGTAGGAGGTAAACATGTTAACCATTACAGCAACCCCCATTTTGTTGTGCATAAGTCATTTTAAACAAATAAACAAAGCTCCTTGTTCCAAAAGAGAAGATATACAATACTGTGCAGATCTTTACATTTACATTTTTAATTTCAGTCTGTAATATAAACCATCTATCCATAATTCCTCTTTACACTCTCCATATATTGCACCAGACCTATTTAATATTTCCCCTCACATTTATTGCAAATACAGACTGATTAACTGCACTCCATTTCAAACCAAAACAAAATTAATTGCCAGAATCCTCTCCAAAAAACAAGTTATGCATTATATTACAATGTACTAAAATCCTTCTAGGAGGAGATATACACCCTAATCCTCACCCCCACCTATCGTAATGATCACAAAGATAATTCTCTCCCACACACTTTTGTAACCCAGCAGCAGCCAATACTCAACACTGATGATCTATTTTTGCTGCAATAAATGTTAGAAGCATAAGAAATAAAACTGCTGAACTACATGCCTGGATTACTCAACATAACTTGCCTGACTTTCTCATTGTAACCTAAACTTGGCTTAAGCGCAGCATAAAGGACTCCAAAGTTATATATTCTGGCTATAATATTATCCATAATGACCATATAAAGAGGAAAGGCAGTGGTAGTGCTTTAATATTTCCCAACACCTACCAAGTTTCCCCTTACAGCAAACCAATACAAAAATTCAGTTCAGCAGAGCTTCTTATTGCTTTCCTTAAAATAAACAAAAATAAAAATAAATAATTATAAACAGATACTTGTTACTGTCCTTTACATCCCTACTGGTGACACTACAGCTCTACTGGAAGATATTCATAGCATTTACCCACTAACGGGTAATGTGAATGTCAATTGGTTGGACATAAACTCTAGCTCTCCTACATCAAACATGAACTTATTTGGTTTCACACAGCTAGTGAATAGCCCCACACATTTCCCTATTCAATTTCCTTATTAGACTGGATCCTAGTGTCAGACCGTAGCAAATACTCCATCACAGGTACAATGTCAGACTCTCTCTCAGTGATCATCTCCCAATCAATCTGACCAGGCATCTCACACTTCCAGTTAAACAGCATGTATATAAAACAACATGCAACCTTTCCATGTTTAACCCAGAACTGTTCATTACTACACTATCATCTATTAACTGGAACTTCCTAAAAATCTCCCCCTTAGATGATGCTGTAAATGAATTCAATACAACTTTTCTAAATATCCTAAACAGCATTGAACCACCTAGAAGGAAGAGACCAAAAACAAATAATGGAATTTGGCTATCCAAAAAAAGTATGCTAATGCAGGATAGAGAAAAACATGTAAATGATAGCAAAAATGTACAACACATCAGTATCTTGAAAACTTCAGAATGCTTTACCATCATACTAAATGACAGATAAATAAGGACAACAACTATACTATAATACATTTCAGAATAATAGTAAATACAACCTTAAAACGTTTTGGACATCTATTAAAGAAATCTTACATCCCAGCCAAAAATTCAACCCCAACCCCTCTCTTAATAGCTTACCACTCAAAACTCCAAGACAGTTCAGCTCTTATTTTATAGCTAGTATAGCATCTCTAACCATGGATTCCTCAAAATCTATTCCCATCCCTGCCCAACAGCCATATATCACCACATCCACTTTCACCTTAAAACTTATGCCCACACTCTATATAAAACTACTCTTAAACAAATTTAAACCATGCACTTTTTCAGCTGATGACCTTCGAAGTGAATACCTAAAAATAGCGGCCAGTAGCATTGCCTATCCTGTCTCAATCCTTACAAACACGTCAATCCAGGATCCCATATCCCCCCTCTCTGGAAAAGTCACACATTATCCCTTTGCACAAAGGAGAAAAATAAATAGACAATAACAACTTTAGACCTAGAGAAATCTTATCTCTCCTCACCAAAATACTTGAAAAATGTATTAAAAAACAATTGCTAAACTATCTCCTGCAGGAAAAACTCCTATCCCCTACACAACATGGCTTCTGTCCTTCCCATAGTACTAGCACTGCCCTTCTGACCTATATACATACTGTCCATAAAGTTAGAGATAACAGCAAACTAGTATCTTCCTTATTTCTATACTTGTATAAAGCCTTCGGCCTACCCTTCTGTGATTCAAAAGCTACCTGTCCAATGAGTACCAGTCAGTAAAATGGCACTCCATGCTTTCTCCTTATCTCCCAGTCACCACCAGTGTGCAAGGCTCTAGCCTTCGTCCCTTCCTCTTTAAGGTTTTCACTAATACGATACACAGATAATTCCACTCTCATTTGCACATCTGACAACATGGTACACTCCAAAAAATTACTCAGGAAGCTTAACAGCCAATGAAATATGGCTTTGTAACTCAGAATTCATGCTAAACCCAAAAAAGACCAAGCTACTACTTTTTTCCCAAAATCCGTCTCTCATGAAAAAAAAACAAATTTAAGATCCTCTCTATCTTGATAATGCAACCATTAAAATCACTTTAGGGGTGTTAGTGGATGATAATCTTACATTTGATCTGTATATACAAAACTGTGTAAGAAAAACTCATCAAAAACTAGGGATTCTTTACAGAGCCAAAACTTTTCTCACCAATGCAGCTAAAACTACACTACTATCTCATCCACATTCTTCTTTATGGTGCGCCCATCCTTACTAACCTCCAGGCTTCACAATAATTAAACCTTATACAATCCTAAAACAAAGTTGCTAAATTTGCAGCAAATACCCCTTTCAGAACCCACCACTGTATAACACTAAAAGGCTAAACTGGTTAGAAATACTTAATCAACTAATACCTATAAAATTATCCAGCATTCATCTGCCTGTCCAGCACTAAATAACATTCTACATGACTATGTTCCCAATCAATCATTGTGATCCAGTGACCCAAATCTGCTGTGAATTGTCAGTACTCATATAAGGTTGCTAAGGCCTGGAACTCCTTACCTGCATTCATCAGGTAAATATCCTCCCTCCCATCTTTCAAAACCACTCTGAAAGACTTCCTAGCTAAGATCTTGCTCTGTTCTTGCTCAAAATCAGGATAAACTCTAACCCAAAATGTGAAGAAGTATGTTTTCATTCCTTATACCTACTTACTCTCTCGTCTTCACTAACTTCCTTACTTCTATACAATTCTCTTCCCTGGCTTTTTCTCTAAATATAGCATAAACCTGTTTTTCCCTCACTTCATATTGCAATTCATGTTTGTATTAGACTAACTTACTTTTAATTTCTCTACAGACTGTCAAAAATTTCTCTAAATATTAAATGATTGTCATATAACTGGTAACGATTCTTAACCAATGTTTTTACATTATCTCTAAATTGTTATAATTTTATTTAAACTGCAGATGTTTTTGGTTTTAATTCTGTAGATTGTAAAATTATTGCTTTTAAAATGCTTTGGAATAATTTGGAACTTTTCTCCCTGGGCCTCCACTGAAAATGTGCTTCTACCCAGTCAGACTTTCCTGGTAATCAATTGTCAATAAATAAATAAAATAAGCCACAGGCCAAATAAGGATCCAAAACAAATCTCTGATATACCCTTTTAGTAATATGTACTGGGCTTATATTAGTTTGTCGAAAACTAACTTCACCGAATGGCCGTTCATCGAACATAAATCAGCGAACAGCCATTCATCAAACGTTCACATCAGCAAATGTTTTTCACAGGGCAGTGAGTTATTTGGACAACATTAGAAAATGTGCCCTTTTCCCCACTGTAGTACAATCTTGGAGTTGGTATATATAAGTGGGGGGTGCAGCCCCCCACACTGGGTTGTGTGGGGTGCATAGCCCTCCACCTTGGTGGGTTTGATATAATGTGGTGTTTGTGACGGTCGGTATGTTGGCCAAGTAACTCAATGTCCTGTGAAAAACATTTGCTGATGTGAATGTTCAATGAACATCTGTTCGCTGATTTGTGTTTGATGAATGGCTGCTCACTGAAGTTAGTTTTCGCTGAACTAATATAGATCATTATGTACCACATAAGGGGCATTAGAGACTCATTCCCAATATTGTGATACTTAGGCAGTTTTGAACCCATTGTATAACTGTTAATACCATGGCTGTTTAAACTGTAAAATAAAACCATCAGGGACACAATCATCAAAGGATTTATTTAAAACCAAATAAACAGTAGAATTTGTGATGCCTTCTTGCCCATACCATTCAAACTCTTAGAGCAAGAAATCTGGACAATGCCTAAAATAACAGGGAGACACCCAAAATGGAAACAGATTTTAAATACTGCTCTTATAAACTTAGACAGTTGCTAGAATAATAGGATTTGTGTTAGCATGCATTTTTTTGTAAAATATGAAGTCTGAAACTCACATTTATGTCATTATTTACTGACTTCAACCCTCAGTGATTTACTAGAAAGTCATAAATGTCATGAGGAACAAATCAATAATATGAGGGAAAAAATCTGAACATTCTGCGAAAATCTGGACAGTTGAGAGGTATGCGTCATCTGAAGTTGACATAAGCGCAAAGAATTACAGCAGTTCAGCATATACCATATTTTTCTCTTTTTCTTTCTTTCTTTTATTCTTTCTCTCTGTGATAAAATCAAACTGATGAATGAACCCCGACTGCTGCTCTCTAGAAGCTGATTCAGTACTATTAATGCAACTTTACAATGCATTCTGGTCTGTGTGGAGTCTGCAGGTCCTCGCTGTACTAACGTGGGTTTCCTCCAGGTGCTCTGGTGACCTCCTACATTCCTAACACATGCAGCAGGTGGACTGGGCACTCAAAATTGCTGATAGGTATGAGTGTACATGTGAGTGTGTGGTGTGGAAGAATTACCATGGCAGGGCTAGCCATTCAGTGGTGTCAACCTTGGCTGTAGATGTTTCATCAGTGCTGAAGTGATATTCCAACCCTATGTGCAAAAATGGGAAGAGGAGTTGTAGATGGCTGCATGGATGCACTGGTCAGGCAGCTGTTAAGCCTATAACTCTCAGTTGAGCTGGAAGACATATTTATAAAGGTGAGAATACACCCAGTTATACCAGTTTGTTGAATAATATTGCCACTGGTACAATCAATGGTTTAGAAAGTTAAAAAGTTAAAACCTCAGGAATTTTATAAAGCTTGAGTGGCACTGTTATATTAACCCTCTTTAATGTATCCATTGCAATTAGAGTTCCTGCTTCTGAAACATTACAATGGGTGCTATCATACTATTTTGATCTTTACATGATTCAGAGGAGTAGTGGATAAGGAGTGCTGACAGGAATTTCATTTTCCATAAACAAAGAACAAACTGTTTTGTTTAACACTCATTCATTTCATGTCATTCAAAAAGTCCTTGGTATTATCTTTATCTTTAGTTACAAGCTCACAGCATTTGTTGCCCCTATGGATCGATTAACTCGGTAATTATTTTGAGATTTTGGGAAGATGGTTTTACTTCTAATATCAAAAAGAATTTATAGGTGCAACAATATCTTTTTCTTTTATAAAGGCTTGTGTCATGTTATATTTCAGCAAAGAAGGTTCTTATTTTTCCTTGCAGATATTTATAGATGCTTGTTTCCTTAAGGAATTTAGTGTTTATTTAGGCAGAAGGGTTTTCCAGTGTAAGACTTTGACACAATCATTAAAAGTTTACTTCATGGAAACAACCCCCCCCTCCTGCTGTAAAGTCACAGAGCACTGATTTTTTACAGCTTGCTGGAACAAATTCCATTATGTCAACAAGGACCACCCATTGTTGAGTCGGAGTAATCAAATGACTGAGGTACTTTGGCAAGGATCTTTGACCTTTTTTAAGAGTATGAACATTTTGCTCCAAATTTTCAGAATTTAGGTTGTGTGGTGCACTTAGATGAAGCCCTGAATGTGACCTAGATGACCCAGGATTGAGTAATGACCTAGGTGTTGCAAAAGCCATCAAGGAACTGCAGGATTGAGTGGGCAGTGCAGGTTATCCCTGGGAAAGGCATGTAGGTAGGCTCACTATTCTATTGACAGCCATTGGAAGATGAATATCACGAGTTTTACCTGTAACATTGGGGGATGAAACATGCATATTGATACCTGAAATGAAGTGGCATGTGTGATGTACCTTGTCAAAAGAAATTAATCTACAAAATATTTCACTCATGGGTGACAATCCATCCACACATGTTTAACACACAGGTCCCTCTACAAGCAGTATATGACATTGCTGTTAGTGGAGTAATAATGACCATAGTCGCAAAATGTGCATGTGATGCAGCATCACATGTACTGGACATGCAGTTTTCTCACTGCTGCCATCACTATCATCAACTATAGTATTTATGCAAATGTTGTTTTGTATATCTATATGTATGTGTGTGTGTGTGTGTGTGTGTGTGTGTGTGTGTGTGTGTGTGTGTGTGTGTGTGTGAATGATGTGATGATATGAGGTAGTGCCATCTGTGCCAGGGCAGTGCATGTGTAACATTTGCCACCATAGCTAGCTGGAGTTTTGAAAGAATTCTATGTCATTTGACTATTACACTGATTTGTACAGATGCTTGTGTTAAAAATGTATTTGTAAAGTTGCTTGTGTTAAAAATGCATCAACAGTGGGTCCTGTTGGACAGAAAAAATATATAGATGTATGTCAGATAGTATTATTATAACTGACCAAATGTATTTAACAGAGAATTCTGGAAGGGAAGAGGTTAATCTCAGTCCAGCTAATTTTGAAAAATAGGTTGGAAATTAAATGGGTTGGTTTAGGCCATATAGATTTTAACTTACAGGTCTGACTGCAGCCAGAGACAACAATGTTTGGGAAAACTAGGACTAGGAATCTTACTGTATTGTCATAGAGGTGAACTAATTGCTACCCTGGAAGGGTTGAAGTTTTTGAAAATTGTTTTATAGCTATCAAATGCTGCAACAGATCTTCGCAAAGCTCAGGTGTTTATTGTAGCTAGATATTCAGTAGTGTGATGTCTGTTCCGGAGTGCTGGAGGGTGAGTGATTCCAGCCTGGGTAAAAACCCCAAGGTTCGCTGAAATGAGTTTCACCAATTAGTGTTCGATGAATACATATTTTGATTAAGTGATATAGTCCATATATATATACGTATGTGTATGTGAATGTGACATGCATTGAATGGTGACCATGTATATAGATACTTGTACAGGTAACAGATACTAGCTGAATCACCATGATACAACTGTCATAACCAGAGAAACACAGAGACTACACCTTAAAGGGAAAAAAAAAACATCAAATGTCTGTGAAACAGACAAGCATGTAACAGGTTACACTGTTCAGTGTGTGAATTATGGCATCTGTTATACTGTACCACAAAGCATGTTAGTTACCATGCATGCATAAGCAACAATAAGTGTCTGCGGGCAGTGTACACTTTTCATCTGTATACAGCACAACTGTTTATATACTACACAGGTACATTATATCTGCTAGAGGCTATAATCACAGGTCTCTCTCTCGATATATATATATATATATATATATATATATATATATATATATATATATATATGTATATGTATGCAACTTTAGCAGCCTACAACTCTACATCATACACAACTACATGTGACCTTTACCTTTACCTTTGTGTCACAACACAGATTACCACTGACAGGGAAACCATTTTCCAATGCATGTAAACACAAAATGATGCAGGTAGAAGCTGTCTTATACAGAGGACAACACCTGTGTCTTCACCCAGTGATGACATAAAATTTAATATTCATAAGATCCTTAGAGAATGAGTTTCCCCTTGTGTATATACAGACGTATACAGGGCTTGATGCATAAATACATACAAGTATGAAGTGTTAATATAACATCAGCATACAGGGGAGAACTGCACTTAGCATACTGTGCAGTCAGACAGTTGAGCTTCATGATATAAGGATGTTGGTTCTACTGTTTTATTTCTGTATTATAATACGTGACAAAAACAAAAGCTTACTGTGCTTGTGTCCAGGCAACACAGAACATGCAGTGATGCTTATAACTAGACATAAGCCTGCCCCATATGCAACTACACAGTGCACTTATCAAATGTTGCTATGATGCCTGCCCCATGCCCCATATGCAGCTACACAGTGCACATATCAAATGATGCTGTGAAGCCTGCCCCATTGCAACTACGCAGCGCACTTATCAAATGTTGCTATGACTCCTGCCCCATGCCCCATATGCAACTACACAGTGCACATATCAAATGTTGCTGTGAAGCCTGCCCCATATGCAACTACACAGTCTGCATATCCAATGTTCCTGTGATGCCTGCCCCATATGCAACTACACAGTGCACATATCCAATGTTGCTGTAGCGCCTGCCCCATATGCAACTGCATGGTGCACATATCAAATGTTGCTATGAGACCTGCCTCATATACAACTACACGGTGCACATATCAAATGTTGTTGTGACACCTGCCCCATATGCAACTACACAGTGCACATATCAAATGTTGCTATGAGGCCTGCCTCATATGTAACTACACAGTGCACATATCAAATGTTGCTATGGGCCCTGCCTCATATGCAACTACACATTGCACATATCAAATGTTGCTATGGGGCCTGCCTCATATGCAGCTACACAGTGCACATATCAAATGTTGCTATAGGGCCTGCCTCATATGCAACTACACAGTGCACATATCAAATGTTGCTATGGGGCCTGCCTCATATGCAACTACACAGTGCGCATATCAAATGTTGCTATGGAGCCTGCCTCATATGCAACTACACAGTGCACATATCAAATGTTGCTATGGGGCCTGACTCATATGCAACTACACAGTGCACATATCAAATGTTGCTATGGGGCCTGCCTCATATGCAACTACACAGTGCACATATCAAATGTTGCTATGGGGCCTGCCTTATATGCAACTACACAGTGCGCATATCAAATGTTGCTATGGGGCCTGCCTCATAGCTATTGACTCTAGTAACCCACCCTCCTCCTCTGTTTTTCCTCCCTCTCTCCTTCATATCTCAATTAAGTTGTTCTGATACCTATATTGCCTTCCTTTAGTCTACTACAATCACCTATCATAGAACCCCTCTAGTAGTCTACAATTACCTATTCACTCTATATAATCTAACTTTGTTTTTGTTTTCTCTTTTCTTCTAACACTCTACCCAAGCAGTTCTCTCAGTCTTCAACCACCTCAAGCCAGATTTCTCTGAACTAGTCTCCCGCTACTTGAAAATGTGTATGTTTTTGCTCCCTGCTTATGTGTTACTTAGTTCTTGTAACCTTTGATTGTAACCTTTGATTGCAAGCACAATACCAATCCCAAATACTGTGAAAGCTCATCCTATACTGTTTTTCCTAACCCTGTTAGCTCTTTCCCACTGTTTTTGTTAGCTATCCTGGAACAGCATTTGTTTAGTCCTAATTCCCTTTAATACAAGTCCTTTCCATTGCTCTTATTGTCACAAATTCACTCTTCTTACCACCTACCTGATGCTTTCACTGATTGTTTTTCGTGGGGCAGGCACATCTCAGGTCTCTGTTCCACCTGATCAAACACCAACTCCTTTCCCCCACTCAACATGGATTTAGGCCTGGACATCGCACTAACACCACTCTCATTTCCTTCTTAGATACAGTAAACAGAGCTTGAGATGCTGGATCCATAGTCTCAGCACTCTTTCTTGATCTATCGAAAGTATTCAATATGATTTCCCACCCATTTCTGCTTACTAAACTCTCCAACCATAGCATCTCTCCCACTACCTAATACTTGTTCTCTAACTACACTACCAATAGGCAGCAATCTACTATATGCCAGCATTCCTTCTCCCTTTCATAAACACTAACACAGGGGTACCTCAGGGTTCTATACTGGGTCCCCTTCTATTCTTTATATTTGTCAGCAACTTCCATACCCACTCTTACCCACAGCATTGTTATCCAATATGCAGATGATTCGACTATTATCTGCACTGCTAAATCCATCTCTGAACTACAACATCTTACTCAAGAAGCATTTACTTTAGCCGAAACCTGGATGCCTCAGAACCATCTTGGCCTTAACCATAATAAAACTAAACTCTTGATATTTACCTAAAATAAAAATAGCCCCAGTGACAAGTCTGAATTCTCCATTCATTCCCAAAATAATGCTATCATTGAAGTCGTCCCTGGTACCAAATTGCTTGGGATCATCATTGATGATAATTTAACTTTCGACCTTCACATCCATAGTAGTATAAAAAAAACATCAAAAGCTAGGTGTCCTGTATCGTCAAAATTATTTCCTTAGCTTCTCTGCTAAAAAGGCTCTTGCCTCTTCTTTCTTGCTTCCATCTCTCTTATATGATGCCCCCATTCTCACCAATACCCACCCCTCCCTAAAAACTAAACTCGACTCATGCTAGAACAAAGTTGCCAAATTCATTATAAATGCAACATTTTCAACCCACACTGTCCCTCCCTGCATCAACTAAATTGCCTCAAATTCCCTCACTACCTTACCTATCTACAATTAACTACTGCCCACAAACTTATTTACTCCCCAGCAGCCTGCCCATCTCTCTCCTCCATACTGACCTTGTACCAACCTAATCGACCCCTTAGGTATGAAAACAAAATGCTACTGACTGTTGAAAAACCTAAGCTCTCAGCCGGCCATATGTTGTATTCTTTTACTATCTCAGAGCTATGGAATAATCTCCCTCCTACAATTAAAACAATCAGTATTCCCACTTCCTTCAAAAAAATCCCTCAGTCTGCATCTCTTTTCTCTCTTGCTATGCACCTCTACCCTAACAAATAACCCCAAACCCTGACTTTCCTCACTGGGTCCTACCCTTCCCCATTTTATTTCTTGTATATTCACCTCCTTCTTTCTACCATAATATTCACCTTTTGCTCTCTCTACAGCTTGGTTTACTTCTACCTCTTAGCCCACCTGTCTCCTCCTTTTTCTTTGCCCTTAAGTGTGCTAATAATACTATACCTATATTTATATTCATATAGTACATGAATGCATACTTTTCCCTGTTTTCCACATTCATACCTTTATTGTAAACAATTTTCACTGCTATTATCAATTTGATCACCATGTGCCACTACTGTTTATATAATCTGTATTGTGTGCAGTTTTCCTTGTGTGTACTTACTGTGGAGCTTTTTTCCCCGGGCCTCCACTGAAAATGGGCTCACTTTGGCCCAGTGGACTTTCCAGGTAAACAATTGCAATAAATAAATAAATTTATGTCAGCCCTGGTCATCAATATGATCCATTCCAATGTCACTTGTAAGGTCCTGTATGATGGGCTGCTTTACCTCTGGCTAATGTACTGTTAAATCTGAATCCACAAACATTGTCTTAGAGCATTGCGTGGACAATGAAAACTCAGTTCAATTTATGTCCCTCATGGTGATACAGGGATACAGACAGTCATACAGTTTTAAAAGCACAACCAAGTTAATGATGGACAATGAGTATGAACAGCAGGAATTGGGAGGAACTGTACTATTGTCATCCACACTTCATCAGGCTATGAGACTCCTCTCAGTTGTTTGTCATGTCAACCACTAGTGGGATGATCTAATGCCTATGGAGGTGCTGAGCATAGAACTGTGATAAATGTACATGTGAATACCATAAGCCCTTTTGGTCATACTCTTCACTTCTTCAACCTCAAGTGTTGCTGCAACAACACAAAATAGACAGGACAACAGCAAACACTGATACTGTCTTCATATTACCTCTTCTACTCACATATTTATTCATGGCTCAACACCCTATAGAGATGCTGATCATAGCACTCTAGCATGTCCATGAGGGCACTGTGAGCCCTTCCATATATATCCCAAGCTCCTGCAGGTATATATGTTTCTGCCACATTGTTGCATAAGCATGATAAATGCAAACAAGACTGGTGTCAAGACACTGAGTTTTACCGCATTTTGTCTATCTGTTAATATAATCTGACATGGGGTTGTCTACATTTGGAGGCACTGATCCCAGTGTTGTGGGACCTGGACATGTAAGCTGCAGGAGACACTGGTTACCCTAAGCTCATACTCTGCACAGTAACAGATAACATGGACACTGTTACTGCATTCCAACTCATCACTGCCCATCCTTCACAAAATGACACCTCATGATGGAGTATATAATGCCCATGGAAGTATTGATCACAGCTCTTCTGACACATTTGATTGCAGGCATTTCAAGTCCCTGGAGTTTCTGGTCACTGCTTTGCAAACACATACATTGTATCCATGTCAATGTGACAATCTCTCTATATAATATTCTGTAGTCATTTTGCTGATGTAACACAGTGCTTCACACAAATTACACAGTAATATACACAGTCCTCTGGTATGTGATTAAAATACATAAAACATGTGCATGACATATTATATATTCAGTGTGTATAGCACCTATTCTTTATGTCATAAGGATTCTGTGCTCTATACACTGGACTTTGCACATCGTGCATGTACCCTGCGTTGTATAAGGAAAAGTAGCAGGCCTGTAAAATTGAACAAAGATGATATAATACATTACTACTACAATTATATGTGATATGTAATCATGCTGTGCAAAATAAGCATTCCATTGCAAGTAAAGTAGTATATGTGTTGTATGCTTTCACTTTTTTGTGCTATGTGTAACAAAACAGGTGTACATGCTCTACAGATTGCAGTGGAATTTTTTTAATAATTACAAAGACTGACTCAATAAATCTTAATTTGCTCAAAAAAAAAATCCAGTGCTGCTGCATGATTTTCTCATGAATGGACCAGTACTTGTAGTATAAGGTGGATAAACAGTGGGAGAAGAAAAGATAAAAGTCTGTGACAGAATCCAATCATTTCTAATATCAGTCCAAGGATGAAGAGTTAATCTAGCTGAGCTCCACATCCAGAATGGAATTTTCATTCCTACACCAAAATTAGAGGTTCAGCTACTGGATGAAGTCTCCTTTCCAGCATGTTGGCAAAGTGTTTCCCTAAAAAACTGAGGATTATGCTCCATCTGTAATTGGAACACACACTCCTCCTGTTTCACATTTTGGGAACTGTGATCCACATTTTCCAGTTAAGCGGTGGCATCTCTGTCGTCCACTGGAGACTTGCATTAACCACTGCAACCCAACAACATACAGCATATTTAGCATTCCTGGCTAGATTTTAACCACACCTGCAGCTTTGGCACATTGGAACTGTTAATAGTCACAGCAAAACCATCTACAGAAGAATAACTAGTCTCACCAGCTACGTCAAGTACTGCCTCCTTAAAGAAGGGCTGACCACCAAGTGTAAGAGTTCCTGAAAATGTTCTCCCCTCCTTATAACGATGACCCCAACTGAGGTAATTTTTCTACCTTTGGTGAGAAGAGTCTGGGTAAGGTCCTGCCCCCTCAGTAAAGCAGCTAATTGTTTTCCAGAAACTATTTGAGACCATCTGAAAGCTGTTCTGTCTGACCCTATCAAACTTCTGGAAAATTCAGATTTTTGCTTATGCAACTGTTTCCTTACTGGCCTGTCAGAGACTGTCAGCCAGTCAGATCTGGAAACTCTCTGCTAGCAGTGCAGGATGTTTAACACATTGGCTTCTCTCACTGATAGTTTGCACTAGTGGATCCTTCAGTTACCATAGTATAAAGCATCAAGCATCTTCTGGCCACAATTCCTTGCCAACACCACAGTGTCTGAGGTGCTGAACAGGATCATTTCAGACTACAGAACCACATCCTCCACTGATAGATATGAAAAGCGTTGAATTTATCCTGTGCAGATGCCATCTGACATGCATTCTCAGGGCACATTCACAAAACATTTCATGATGTCTTGATTTTTTTTTCATGATTAATGCCACAGTGTGTCACATCTCACCACAGAGCTGCTGGCAGAGCAGTGGGAAATTACTTTACATTTGCTGAAGACAGGAGGAGACAATTATCAAATCTGCCCTTTGAGTGCATTTCATATTTTCCTACCCTACACTCCAACTTCCCCCTACACCCTTTTGCAGCCTATTTCATGACCACATGAATGATTCTGTGTACTACCCATTCATTGCATCCAATCCATCGGTCTACAACCCTTCTCATACAGTACTTAAGTTCTTACAATCTGTTGTCTGTGCCCTTCCTCTCATTTTTATGATCAGCACAACCCCTTCACATCTCTCAAACATTATCTTGCGCACATGTCATTCCACCCCCCCATGTTTTCTAGTCTCCTATAAAACTAGCTCCAACTCTTCTACTCTTTGACTCTATCCTTTTTGCTCCATCCCATGTGATTTAATCACGACTTTCCTCTGGAATCGTTCCAGCAGCCTGATATCCTTTTCATTGCATGACCTCCTCACCATCACACAGTGATGAAGATGTGGCCTAACCAAGGCTTAGTAGAGCAGGAACATTAGCTCTTTTGCTTCTGAAGTCACCCCCATCACAATGAATAGTACTGCACCCTATACCACACCTACAGTACCCTGCTGACCAGTAGGCCTTATTTGTTATTTCCAACATTGCACCTCTCACCACTGCCCTCTGTTTCCTAACACATAACTATGCAGTAGTGTAATTCTCAGCTTTAATCTTATTCTCAACCTTTTTCCTTTTTGTAACAACTATGTATGATACACCAAGTCAGAGGCCTCCTGTGGTAATCCTCTGTCAACATCTTTTGTAACTTCAGTTTTAAAACTGGATAATGACTTAATGGCAGCTCTTTCACTATCTGTTCATGAACCTATACCAGTTGTTTTCCTGGAAACTGCAGTCCTCTAAGAAAGCAACTAACCTTTCCTTCAGGGTTCTCGCCATGATTTTTCTTTCACTGTTCTTAAGTTAATAGTACTATAGTTGCTCCCACCAGCACCTTTTACAAAGGTACCTCAATTGCTGTCTCACAGTCTTCAGATACTTCTACGGTAGCCGGTGAAATGCTCATTTTCCTGAGGAGCCTGGAAAGCAGTCCTTATACTTCATACACATTAAGGGCATTAATTTCACTCTCTGCATCTCCTCTCTCCATTTTGTTTTCCCCATTCTTTCCCGCCTTTCTGCAAACATAACACACACATCTGGATTTCCTTTATGAAGAATGAAACAAAGTACTCCCTTAAGGCAAGTCAAGAAGATAACCAAAAGGATAAAGACTAGTAACAAAATAGCTGAAAAAACAGAAAACTAATTCTGCTTTTATTACACAAAACAAGCACAGGATCAGCCTTCACGATTTCCCAATGGCTTCATCAGAGTCAATGATGGGCTCAGTAGTACAACTTAATATATTATGACATCACCACATATAAACCAATCACTTTAAAATATCAATAAGCCAATTGTTTAGTACAGAGAATATATATACATATATATATATATATATATATATATATATATATATATATATATATAAACTAAAACATATATATTATTAAAAATACAATAATGTTAAAATATTCCATAATGTAAACCATAGCTATACTACAACTTATAAAAACAAAAAAAAAATATATATATATATATATATATATATATATATATATATATATATATATATATATATATATATATATATACACACACACAATAAACTTATATACATATATATATAATAGACCACCATAAATACCATCCTTAGGACAAGCTATATATCTGCATCCTAGTAAATATTGCTAATAGGTTACATTCTTTACTGAAACCATATTTATATTAAATGACTTCTTTGTTCAGAACAAGATGGCCGCTGTCCTGTAGGGAGTGCTGAAACTCAGGAGAGCATCACTTAAAAATATATCTGCTTATTTTACCAGTAAGAATATTTTTCTCATCAAAAACACGGATTAATTACTACTACACTTCGTTTCTAATACCCGAAGGAAAGAAAATCTGAAACTCTTACCATTAAGGATGGATTTATGCTGATTATTTGGACATCTGGAGACCACATGTAAATCCTACACAGTGAGGGGCTAGGCCAAAGAATCCTGAAATTAAATCAGAAAAAGAACTTTGCTAAATGTCTGCTTGCTACAATCAACAATCAACAATTATAATGCCTCTAGCATCAGAAGATATGGAAAGCCAAATTACAAAAACTAAATTTACTGCTGTTAATTCTCCAGAGAAAGACACTACTTCAACTTCTAAAAGAGCCAGATTCCAGAAGGCCTTAGATACTAATAAAAATGCTAATATAGCTAAAGGCAAAACAGAAAGCTCCAACCTGGATGACCTAAAAGCTGCACTTCAACCTTTACAGGATGCTATACTAAATCTTACTGATCAGACAAAGGCTATTGGCTCATCTACAGACAAGATATTAACAAGGTTAGACAAGATTGAGTCCAAAATAATGGACCAGGACATCAAAATTGATACCATGCTGGAGGAGTTGAAAGTAAATAAAAAATCAATTCAGGAGCTGCATACAAAAATTCTGGATCTCGAAGCTAGATCCAGAAGAAACAATCTAATCATAAGAGGTATCCATGAAAGCGTTGAACATACCAAGCTAACAGAGGTGATAACATCCATATTCAGACTTTTACTTGATAATGACCAAGAAGTTAAACAAATCACAATAGAAAGTGCACACAGAGCGTTAAGAGCCCCCTCGGTGGCAACCAACCCCAGAATTGTGTATGCTAAAATTCTGAATTTCTACCATGTGAACAAGCTGTTAGCTGCAGCCAAACTCAAAAAATCAATAACGTGGCAAGGAATGAAAGTATCCATATCGCAAGACCTACCCCAACAAATCAAGGTGGCAAGACAACAATTAGCCCCATACTGTGCATACCTTATTAACAATAACATAAGGTTTCAAATGAAGTACCCCAACTCTCTATCATTTACAACCCAAGAACAGAAACATACAGTCACCAATAAGGAAGATGCTGCAACTTTATTTACTAAGCTGTTCGGAACCAACCCTGGTAAAGAATCGAAATAATCTAATTATTTCAGCGACTCACTTCTACAAGGTTGAAAAACCAACAATCAAAGTTTTTTCTTTTAACTCTCTTGGTCCCAGAAATGATTGCTTACCGTAGCGTAATACCTTGCCTTGGAAGTACCAGAATGGAGATGGGCCTGTCCATTTCAGGCTTGCCTGCAGTGTTTAGTGTATGGCCCTTGCTTCTCGTAGCCCCCTGAAGCCTTATTCCACCAAGCGCTGCCTCGTGGACGTGAGGTTCCAACCTGGCCAATTGTACCTGCATTTCCCAGCAGTCGCCCTAACCTAACGTGACCTCAACGTGCCTGTTGACCTCCCAGGATGCTTTACTTTCTTAAAGTGACAGACAGAGCTAAGGAAATATATGCAGGAATGATCTGACTTCCTCTTTCACCGATGAAAGAGATAACTCAATAGAACAGTAAGGAAAGCACTCATAGCGATACTTGGCGTGAATACATGCACCGGACCTGGGAGGTGTAATGTTTCAAAAGGTAATGGCAACCAACTTTTAAGAAGGGCTTTTTCAACTAGGCAGCAACATGGGGGTCATTCAGCAGGTTAAATTTCAGAGGAAATAGTCGCAGACATACTCCGCTTGAACAAAACACAGTTTTTACATCCTAGGGTGCTGCAAAGTGTTGATGCAATATCGGAGTCAGTGGGTTTGCAAACTGAGAGAATTTTTTCATTAGTTGAATATTATTTTTAAGTGGGTTATTTCATCGATGATTACATAGCCTTAATTAATTGCTTCAGTAGCTCCTTAAGTTGAAAACTCACAGTTGGAAAGCTGAGACTTGAATAATACAGCAGAAGCGTAAGCTTACTGAAGTTTGGCTAACTAGGTGTCAACAGATTTTCATAGATAACTACCCTATACTGCATTACAAGCCTGTAATTGTATATGCCTTTTACAACAATATGCTGATTTGCCTAAAGTGCCTCACAAAAGCAGAAAGACAAAGCTTTTGATGGCAGATGAGATTTGATTGCTTGAAATGCTTAAATGTTGTTTTTAGAGTAAAAACATCTGTACTGTCAAGGTAGTAGCTTATTTTTTTTTTTTGTCGCTGTTTGCAGATGCACTTGCTCTATGTACTCTCTGGAATTTAATGGGCACACCCTAAGGCCCACATTTTTAAATATAGGTTTTACAGTACGAGGATCAGGGGTGCTCTGCTGGGAGGTAATGTTCTACTACAAGGTGAGAAGGATATGGAGGTGGAGGTTTAGCGGTATCTTGTGACTGATATAACTCAACGCTAATCCCTACTGTAAAGTTCTATGATTTTGTTATTGTATTACTGCTGGTTCAGTGGGATGGCAGGTGGGGGGGGGGGGGGCACTTCTTTACAGATAGACGTAATGACACTATGCATTTATCTACATATACCCGGATAGATTGATGGTCCGAAACTAAAATACGGTGTTATTTTCACAGCAAATAAGAGATGTATGCATTACAAAGAATGGAGACGTGGCTGGTGTGGGTTAAGCCTCTTTTTCATTATATACTCGATTAAGTTGTTGACCTGTCCGGTCATAGAATTTTGATCAAATACACCATGGGTGATGCATTGAGTGTGTTTTTTATGCCTATGGGATCACTCTACGTCAATAATAAGTTTCAGTCATACCCTGCAGGGGGTTGAGTATATCCTATTAGATAGCAATAACTTGTCTGCTGCTCGAAGGTGACTTAACTATCATTAAATACTGGGTTGAAACTTATGTGGTCAGTCTAGCCTAATGGTTCGGGCTTTGCTTGGTATACAAAACCTAGGTTTTCTTTTCTTTTATAGGACAATAAAACCTTGAATACTCCACAAAGGGCGGTACTACTATACATAGACACAACCCGTAGGTTAAACGGAAAATTATATAATTGGTCATAAATACGACTATATCCGTCTCATAAACACTTTTATATTAAAACATTTGACTTGGGAATCAACAGGTACATTTTACCTTATCCAATACGATAGTGTAGGATATATAGGAACAAAGTGTTTCTCTAATTTAAGAAGGCATTGTTATAATCTCAACTATTTGGTCAAATGTTTGATTACAACTATGATTGGTTTTTATAGAGAGGGAGCCTTGCTATGCCCTAAAGGCCAGTGTCCCTAGGTGCTTGATATATTATTCGACCTAACTACTTAAGGAAGGTAAAAGGTTGCATATATTAACTTGTGTCTGTCACTTAGGTTCCTAATAACCGGTTAGGGTTACGGGAATCTTCACCCTCTTAGGAAACTCCCTGTTGTCTACAGCAGACATATTTTATCCGTACGGTCTGCAAAGATCAACCTCAATCTAACTGCACTCATACCTCCACTGCTTAGTGGATGAGATCAAGATAATATACCTCGAAGGAAAAACATATACTTTGGTGAAAGACCAAGGCAATTGTTCAGGCTCCCAAGGCTCTTATATGATTACCATTCTTGGGGATTTGTAGGGAGAGAGACCAAAAGTAAAGAGTAGAAGTTTACAGCGATTAGGTTATAGGCAAATGATTCTCATGATATGAGTAAGAATAGGGATCATCCAATTGCCCTTACACTTTAGTAAAGTTACAGGATTCGTTGGACGTTAGGCTACTTTGTCTAGTTACTCACTACTTATAAGGTAGGGAATATAATGAACAATTCATCCCACAAGAGTAACTGCACTGGGTGGAGTAAACACCCTCTATAAGGTGGGGGCGACATTGGTACCCACCATCAATCCCTTAAAATATGAATAATAATTATGCAGCCATACGGTATAAGAATGGACTTTGTATCATCTATGGCCTTCAGATCATGAGAGGGCTTGAGAAGTGTAATAGTGGACACCCTTTTAGAGCTTGTTTTTAAGTTCTGGTATTTCCTATAACGCCATTTAACTCAATGGTTAGATTAGCGATCCACCCAAAGAATGGGACAAAACTTCCTGGAGATTTATGAATATTATATGTCTAATACACACTAATAGGAATAAAGATTTAAACTAGAATAGAGGTCTACAGTGAAATACACTTTACATAGACCTATGTTGACAAGATTGATGTGTCCAAAAGCACCTTCCCCTAGGGGAAATAGAGCTTGAGTTATTACTAACAGGTTTTTGGTCATGTTAAATAAACCAATGAAGTCTTACTAACCATTATGAATAGGTATCTGTATTGTGTTTTTTTACACTTAAGATTTGCTCTGAATGAGTTAGACAGTGTTGTAATTCGAGACAGCGTAGCTCTCTAGCTGTTGTATAATTGAGGTCGGTAATCTGGGATACATTTTTCTTATTCTGTACTTGTGTTTTATCTTAATAGGTAGAAATGACTGTGTTTCAATTGATTGCAACTTGTTCAAATAATATATGTATTCCAGCCTCTTCCAGGCTGAAGGAGAAAGTGGTTATGCACTGGAGGTATGCTGGAGGAGTCGCCCATCTATTGCTATATGATTTATTGTACTTTTTTAGGCCCTCTCTGATAAATTTTCATACCCTAGAAAGGATTAACCTCTTTTGTTACTCACAAATGTTAGGTTTGTTATGTGGAAGATAGCCTCATGGAATGTCAAAGGCTTACAATCTGAAAGCAAAAGAAAACTTATCCTTCATCTGTTGTTCAAAACCAATCTAGACTGCATCTTGTTACAAAAAACACACTTATTAAAAAAACAATGGAGCTCCATAAATAATAAAAGATGGATTAAGGAAATTATAGCAGCGGGGAATAGTACTAATAAAGTGGGGGTAGCTATCATTATTAAAAACTCCTTTAATCACACTATCGTAAAACAAGACTTTGACTCTGAGGGTAGATGGTGTTACTTTGTAACTAAAATAGGCAACTTGGATAAACCTATTCTGATTTTAAACATTTATGCCCCTTGTACGCTCCAACACAATTTCATAATGAACTTATATAACATCCTTCACAACTTCCCAAGGCACTACTTTATAGTAGGGGGAGATTGGAATTCTATCCAGGATCCAATTCTAGACAGGTCTAATAAGCTGTCCGCAATTAATTCACAGGCCTCCTCCGCTATTTCAGATCTTAAATGTGACTTTAATCTATTCGACCCCACTGTATTAATCCCGACAACCTGAATAACAGAGGATATACCTTTTTCTCACAGTGTCATAAGTCCTGGTCCAGGCTGGACTTTTTTCTAATTTCAGACATATTTCGAAATTTTACAACTACTGTTTGCACCGAACCGAGATCAATTTCGGATCACTCAAAGATTACATTAACTATAGAACGGCCCCGCTCTTCCCCTCCAAATAATCTGCTGAGAGGCTGGAAACTTAACCCTAATTTACTAGGAAAGTCCGATATTAAGAAAGAAATTAATACCTTATTAGACCAATGTATACTTGCCATTAAAGATTCCAACATCCCGTTTGATATATCATGGGCTACCACTAAGGTTCTGATCAGAGGGTTATTAATCAATAAAGCCGCCTATTATAGGAACGATTATATCTCTAAAGAGAGGAGTATACAGGAAGAATTAAAAACCCTGGAAACACGTATTCAACAAAACTACTCATCGGATTTAGAAAAAAAGATTAACCAACTACAGTTAAAATTAACTTCACTACAGGCTGATAACCTATCATTTTATGAGATCAAAACCTTGGCTAATTATTCACACCGGGCTCAACTCCCCTCTAGGTTTCTGGCGAGATTAATTAATCAACATAGTAATACTCCACCTATTTCAAGAATTAAGGTCCATCAAAATTATATATGTAACACACAAGACATAATAAAGATATTTGAAGAAATATATGAAGAAGTATACAACCCTATCCCTAGTACAATAGACAAGCATGAACTAAACATATTCCTTGACAATCTAACAACACCAAATTTAGATGAACATCATCAATCTTTATTAGCGGCTGATATCACTCAAAGAGATACTATGTCTGTGATCAATAACCTTAAAAATAATAAAGTGCCAGGACCAGATGTGTTCACAGTGGAATTTTATAAAGCCTTTAGTTATAAACTAACAACCATTCTATGTCACCTTTTTAACTTCATTATTCAGAAGGATGTCTGCGACCCTCACCTAAATGCATCCCGAACTATTCTAATCCCCAAACCAAATAAAGACAATACCAATCCTAATAATTATAGACCCATCTCTATCATTAATATAGACATTAAAATTTTGGCAGCAATCTTAGCATGTAGATTGAAATCTGTGATTAATAAAATCATCTCTCCTGAACAATCAGGGTTTATAAACCAGAGACAAACCTTTGTCCAGACTCTTACCCTAAATGCTATGACCTCTTTATCATTGATTAAACATACTCCTATCTATGCCCTTGCAATTGACACATCCAAAGCATTCGACAGAATAAACAAAGAATTCCTGATCTCGGTTCTACAAAAATTTAATTTCCCTGTACAGTTTATACGCATTCTTAATACCCTTTATAAAAATGCTTATACTACTTTACAAATAAACAAGCATAGCTCCAAAAGGATAATGATTAATAATGGTATCAGGCAGGGATGCCCTTTATCACCACTTTTATTTAACCTTTATATAGAACCTCTGCTTTTACTAATTAAACAGAGAACATTCCATGATATTCCAAGATTATTTAATACCGAAATACCCCTATCAGCTTATGCGGACGACTTGAATATTTACTACTCCCTTCCCAACTCTGATATTAACAAAATTAATAATGCTTTACAAACTTTCTCAAAATTCTCGAATTATAAGGTGAATATAGGTAAGATAATGATCTTCCCAATTAACATTTACTCGGAGTTACCTAGTGAAAGATCCTTACCTAACAAAAAAGTCAATGACCATCTCCAATACCTAGGAATATCCTTCCAAACAGATGGAAATATACAACACCAAGGGGGCTTATCTAGATGTTGGGGCGTGATACAAAAGGACATGGAAAGATGGACTCAACTAAAACTCCCGGTTCTCTCGAGAGTAGCCATTATCAAAATGAATATTCTACCAAGACTATTGTATGTTCTAAATGCTACAAACACCCTGATACATAATAAAGTCTTTAATAATATACACTCATCTCTCTCGAAATTTATATGGTTCCCAAGACCCATCAGGATAAGCTATAAAAAACTTGTTTACCCTAAAGATAAGGGTGGTCTAGGCATTCCAGATTTTAGACTAATGTATGAAATAAATAGAAGCAGTAGAATAATTAATGTTGCAACTTTCAGAGAGGAATTAAATGCCTGGTGTCCATCTTGGGTCAAACTCTATCACAATTATATCAAGACTCTTTCCATTAATCCCATGGCCCTACCATTCTTAGACATATCTGCAAAAAGAAAGTACAAAATTTAAAATGATTTATGGTCCCAAATCAAATGTACACAAAACTTGTTTAAATCTCTAGATCTACATCTGGCTTTTCACCTTCTCCAACCTTTACACCTTAACCCTAACATTAAACTAAACGAGAATTTGGTCAATTTGAATACATTCCCACTGATCAAAAGTAAAATGGTTCTGGACTTCTTCTCATGCAGGATGGAGCTTATTTCTTCCATCAGAAACAAGTTTAAGCTTCCAATCAAGTACACCATCATGATTAGACAACTAAAGGACATTTGCAGCAAATTCTGGAGGGATACTAATATTCCTGAACCCCAAATAGAGCTGTGTAAGGTATTATGGAATCTACTGACTCATAAAAAAAAAATGGTCTCTCACTCCTATAAATTAATCTCAGCAATTAGATGCTCGAAAGAAACTATCCATTCTGATTTTTGGATAAAACAAGACCCCTCGATTTCCTCTAAGTCCATTGCCCAAGCCACTCAAAAATTTTCTAAAGCTATTCCTCTGCTAAAGTTCAGATATACCCAACTTATGACAGTAAATAACGCATACTACACCCCAGCTCTACTAAACAAGATGTACAATGAAGTCCCACCCTTTTGCCAATTTTGCCCTATGATGGAAGCAGATATCATTCACATCTTTTGGAGTTGCAAATGCTCATATAGGCTTTGGTGTGCCCTCAGAGTCAAACTAGAAAAAATGGGCTATGAAAAATCTACGCTGTCATGGCAATTTGCCCTCCTTCATATACCCCCGGTAGGCACGGACATTAAGAATATTCATTTTCTAATAACGTCTTTTATGCTGATAAAATACTATATCACCCTAAATTGGAAGGATAGATCGGCTCTTTCATGGGAAGGACTCAAACAGATAGCTGGGAAGCATTTTTCTGCTCATAAATATTTGTGGTATTCCATGAGGCTAAATCCGTCACAGAGGGATGCATGGAAAATGGTGTATGAATTTATACTAACATAAATGCACAGCATCTAAACCTCCTTCTTGGGTGCTATGCTTAGATGGGCTTTGTATATAGTTAGTGTATGTAGAGGAATTTCTGTTTGTACATATCATTTTGTATTGTTGTTGGATATGATCTGTTATGATATGATTAAAAATCAATAAAAAGAATTTAAAAAAAAATAAATAAATGACTTCTTTGTTTCCGTAAGGGTAAAATAGATGCCAATACCAGTATGTTAGTGTACTTAGCCACCTGTGCATCTTGCCCAGGTTTTTATGTAGGGAAGATCATTAGGAAGCTTAAAGAAAGAATTGCTGAACATATTGAGTTATTAAAAATATGGATACAACCAATGCTCTTTACATGCACAGTACCACATGTCCCAGTTTTAAAAAGTTTACATTTTTTGCATTGGATAGGGTTATACCTAGTGATAGAGGAGGGGATGATAAGCTTAGGGTTGAGATTTTAGAATTCAGCTGGCAGATCAGGCTTAATGCTATTAGTCTCCCCGGCCTTAATGACAGTGCATCTATGTTACCCTTACTGAAACAAAGAAGTCATTTGATATAAATACGGTTTCAGTAAAGAATGTAACTAAGTTTTTATGTATTGTTTCATGCATTTACTATATATTAGCAATATTTACTAGGATGCAGATATATATCTTGTCCTAAGGGGGATGTATTTATGGTCCATTATTTATCTATGTATACAAGTTTATTTTATATATATATATATATATATATATATATATATATATATATATATGTATATATATTCTCTGTACTAAACAATTGGCTTATTGATATTTTAAAGTGATTGGTTTATGCATGGT
The DNA here is from genome assembly GCF_019279795.1 of Protopterus annectens. Classification (NCBI taxonomy): domain Eukaryota; kingdom Metazoa; phylum Chordata; order Ceratodontiformes; family Protopteridae; genus Protopterus; species Protopterus annectens. The sequence goes on along the minus strand of NC_056747.1, from coordinate 428,852,157 downwards.
GATGTCATAATATATAAAGTTGTACTATTGAGCCTATCATTGACTCTGATGAAGCCATTGGGAAATGGTGAAAGTGCTTAGTTTGTGATGGCTGATCTTGTGCTTGTTTTGTGTATTAAAAGCAGATTTACTTTTCTGTTTTTTGGCTGTTATTTTGTTACTCCCTTATGGCCTCTGCTTTTCCCAGTCTTCCATGATTTCCCACCCACTTTTACTCAGCCTGACCGTATATGTCACTTCCTCCAAGCTTTCCTGACCCCTGATGCCAACACCCTTTCAGCTTGTACTTCTGCTAGCCTCACTTTATTTCTTATCCTAGTCTTTAACTCCTTGTGAAGCTCTTCTTCTACCTCCCACATTCTTCCTCTTGTCTTTGGCTTTTGTTTGAATCACTACTCTAATATTTTTGTGTAACCACACTAGCCTTCTCCTCATGATCTATCTTCCTCAAACCCTTGTCCACACCCAATCCATCTCTGACATAGACCACAGCTTGTTTACTTCCTCAGTTTTTGTGCCTTTACATATTTTATACTGTCTCCACAAAACCCACTCTCCTGAAATCACACAATACTTTCATTGTATAGATACACTTCATCTACTCTAAACAACATCCATCATGTGATCACTGCTAACCAATAGCACATTTACCTGGACCTCTCTGCCTTTATCCTTACTTGTGATTACATTTACTATTCTAGCCTTCCTAGTATAGTCTTATACAAGCTGGCTGCACTCATTCTGGCAGCTTCAGATCCCCCATTAGTGTTATTCTCTGCCTCTTACGCCATTATTTTATTCTATCCACCCACCTCTTATCCTCTTCTCTTAATTTTTCTGTATCATGGACATGGTGTCAGTCCACTAGCACTCTTGCCCTCTCTTGACCTTAACTGCAAAGACACTCCTTTCCCTCCTTCACTGAGGAATGTTCTTCCTCCTCCTCTCTCATATAATTTGATGCTCTCCTTTATGAAGATTGCTACTTCATACTCATTCCTCCCATTGTTGTCACTCCTGAACAATGTATCACCAGCCATCACCATTTCCCACTCAGTCCTGTTATTAGTCTTTATTTTTGTGCTGTAAGCAAGGTAATCCTTCTCTTCAGGTATTAGCTCTTTCAGCTCCTGCAGATTCCTTCTCTGGGTCTTTACAGTGGATTGTTTATACTACTCAGTCATGTCCTAAGTCAACCTTGTTTGTTCCTCTGTTATATTCCGCAGCTGTTTCTCTCTCTCTCTCTCTCTCTCTCTCTCTCTCTCTCTCTCTCTATGTGCTGCCTGAATATCTATGCTCCTACCCTATTTCATTTACAACCCTATCTTTTCAAGCCAAGTTTAAAGATACAGTCATTAAAATGTACTTTTCTATCCCAGCTCTGAGCAGAGCTGTGTCTTCTGGGATAAGATGGAGGCTGTCCTTAGAACAATATGGATTTCTCTGCCAGGGATATCACCACATCCGTTTCACATCAGTTACAAGCTCTTCTCCCATCTCAACAGACACAATCTGTCATTACACTCCCTAGTTCTCTCTTTCCTCTCTGTACTGGCTGCTGGATCATGTGATACTTATAGGAATGCTGTTTTAAATCCTCTCTTATGGCGTTTCTCTCCTGCCTCACTGGTCTTGTTTACTACCACCAACACATGTCCCCTGACAGATCACTGATACCTACATGCACCACAAAACAGATCCACCCTCATCTTTGGTGGCCACCTTGTTTATCTTCACCCGTTTCTTACCATGTCTAACTTTGAAACATGTTTTGCTGTAACCTGGTGTCTCCTTTCTCCATTGAAAATCTTAATCATTGGAGAGAGTCTCCAATCACCAGAACTCTGCTCTTTGTCCCCACATTGGCTTTCATTTTTTTTACTTCCTGTTCTATGTTAACCCCTTCTACTTTCATTTATTTTACTTCCTGTTCTATGTTAACCCCTTCTCCTTTTTCTTCTCCATCAGCCCTGTGCTTGCTTGATCTCTTTGATAATTGCCTCCATTACAGTACTGAAGTTGACCCTTTTCCTATCTCTCTTTTTATCTTCTACAAGCCCTCCACTGTTTTGTCTCATTTGACCATTGTCCCTGTCAGTTGTCTGAGTACCCCTTTTTTCTTACTTCCTGCTTTTCTTGTGGTGCAACCATCTGAAAGATCACCTCTGGCTGTATCTCCCATTCGACATGTGTCACTTCCTTCCACACTGATCTTTTCAGTTTGCTCTCCTTCTCCTTGCTGTGAATTTTGTAACTACACGTTCTGCCATCACCTTAGTCTATGCAATCTTTACTTGTGTATGCTGCTCTGACAGCCTCTGTGTCTTCATGTCCTCTGACTTTCAGTCCCTTACTTTTTTCATCCCTTCCTGTCTTCAAGCCTCCTGTTTCCTTCACCCTCCAGTTCCACTTTGCCCTTTCCTTCTAACTAGTTGGTTAGTTACCATCTCTGACTACCATATTATCCCCCTGAATCTCCATGATTCTCTTACACATCACACAACCATTACCACCGCAAAGCTGCCTCAGGCACATAAGTAGTTCACATATTAAACACCTCATAAATTTCTTTCCCCACTTTTCTCTTTCAACTTGTGACAGATCTTTGTTCATGTTTTGCCTTTCTGCACCCCTCACTTAGGAATTATATACAGCAGTCATCTAATGCATAATATAGCATATCCACTGTTGCTCTAGCAGCTGAAACCCAGTCACAGTCCAAGCAGGGCAGCAGAGGTCTGCTACAGCCAATCCTAATAATCAGAATACATGAAACTGAAAGGCTCATTGCATCAGTGAGATTCAGATAACTGCATACACAGGAGGGACTCTGCAGTACACTCCTTGTATGGAGGATTCCAGACACTATTGCAGTGCTCTGGGACAATGTGGTATGCCTCTTTTGTCTACGTCAACTTCTGTCCTGAATACATTTGTGGCAATTGACACAAGCACCAGTGATGCATAAGGCAGGCATCATGGGGATCTCATACAAAAGCACTGCTGCTGTGCCAATACCTAATCACAGGATAACAGTGACAACGTATTTATCAGACCTAGTATGGTAATATATATTGTGGATAGATTGAGATATTATTTGTCTTTCTGCTGCAATGTGGCACCCAACATACAGTCTATTTATAAACAAAATTGACAAAAAAATGAGTGTTAACACATTTATAGGATACAAATGTAAAAAAAAAAAAATATATATATATATATATATATATATATATATATATATATAGCGTCAAATAGAACAAGACTTTAAACACTTGCATATAGACAAATATATGGTTGAATGTGCATATGTGGAGGAACATAACATTAGGAAATTAAGCAGAATCACTTAGGCAAAGAAGTACATAGTTAGTAATACTTCCATGGGGAGATTTGCAGCTAGGATTGTAACTACCTATAGACAAGGGATATGTTAACAGAGTTAGCACGTACAGTCAAATTGTACAAGTAATGTTAAGTTAATAATTAACCTGGAGTGTTACATGTGCAAAGCCGGATTCAAATAAGTGTATTTTGAGAGATATTTTGAAATTATTACGATTGCTTATGCATCTAATGCTATATAGAAGGGTGCTCCAACTTTTAGCAACAAAGTTAGAGTGAAGAGAGTTGCCTGCTGTATTGGATACTTTGATTACTTGGAGTAAGACTTTGTTAGATGATTGAAGACCATGAATATTAGAATAGGTTTGTAGAAGATTTTTTAGGGAAGGTACGTTGTCAGAATTGTGCATTATTTTGTGAGCCATTATTAACTGGTTACAGTTCATAATATGAGGTAGTTCCAACCAACAAGGATTTTGTAGGCATTGATGGTGATGGGTTGAACGTGTGGAATATGTTGCTAATTTGGCAATCTTATTGTAACATGATTCTAATTTACTTAGTTCTGACCTTTTCAGGTTAGTAAGTATGGGGGATACATATAAGAGTGAGGAGAGAAGGTGGGTTCTAGCTATGGCTATTCTTGCAGCGTCTGTTAAGAATGTTTTGTTTCTATACATTTCCCATTTTCTTGTGAACCTTTTTGTTTGTGTTAGAAATGTGTATGTCAGATTTTAGTCTCTTGTTGATTATGACACCTAATAGTTTTCTTTGGAAATCTGGGAAAATCCTAGTAAGCTTGTATTTATCAGGCTGCGGATGGTAATTCATTACTGAAACTAAGCAGACATTCCTTAAGATTCCAAGAGCAAGAGAAGTTATTTCTTATACTTATTTCATTGAATTGAACTTCTGTAATGCTTATAATTGTGCTATACAGTTAATCTACTACATTTTGTACTGTTATAAAGCATTTTTTTACTCTTTCGCTGCATTTATGTACTGTTTTGTACAGTTTTAACTGCATTTTTCATTGATATATATACTGTTTCATTACTCTAATTGCATGTTTACTGAATTACTTAACTGTAAACTGCTTTTTCATACTGAGAGTTGTATTTTCTGTTTGTGAGTGCTCTATCCATGCTTTTCTGTGCATTTTTGATTTTTTGAGGTTTCTGTTTTCTAGTCTAGTCTGTTTGCAGTTAGAAGCATTCTCTAGAGTCTACTTGCTCCTTGATCTGTTTAAAATTTTCATTTAGTGGCTACAGCTAGTGGCTTTGCAGTTGCCCACCCATACTGTATATTTGATCTGTGACACTCCTCCCAGTCTAGTGTCATTAGTTTATTCAATTATAATAGAGAACATTTGTGAAGGCCAACCCACTCAGATTCTTAACCTTGAATTAACTTCTGTTCCAGCTTTCTCCATTTCCACTTTACTCAAAAAAAAATTCTAAGCTTGTTTCACCCCTTTCCTGTAACAAGTGTAGTCCAGATACAGATTTGCTGTATCCAGGACTGTTTGTAAGCTCCTGAGCCCCCCCCCCTCGCTTACTATAGTTAAACTATTCCTGGCGCCATAAAGTCTGTTCTTCAAATTTTCCCTTGCAACTAGCCAGCTTTTTAGTTTTAGCACTCAAATCTGTTTCTTTGAGCTCAGCACTTGTTCAGAACTCGCTACAAATTACTACAGCACTCAACTTTCATCACTTGCCTAGAGGAAAACAGTTTTTAGTACTTAATAAATAAGCACCTACCCAGGCATGTCTAAAGGTCAGCTCCCAGTGTTTTCTCCTGTATACCTGATGAATCTGGGCATCTTGGGGCAATGCAGAAATTGCCTCATGTACACAGACAACCCTCTCCTACCATCCAACACTACAACCTGTAAGAGATGCACTTATATAGCCAAACTGGAAGCAAAGCTATATTTACCGAAGATTGGACTAGACAGTCAAGAGAAGAAGTTAAACAATTGTACCACACCACACTCATCACATAGTCCCTCAAATCCTACACCACCAAAACACTCACATAGAAGCACAAAACACATGCCAACATTTGCGGAGGCTCTCAATAAAAATCTGCCCAAACAACCGAGACCTCCAAAGCAAAAATGCAAGCAACCTCCACCCCACAACACAACCAAATGACGGATATCCCACAAACTCAGTGTGCCACTCAACTACAGCCTATAAGGCATAACGTACCCAACACTCTAGTCATAGGTGACTCTATAGTCAGGCACACTGATGTTCCACTCACCAGGCTAAACAAGGAGAAAGTTACTGTCAGCTGCCTGTCGGGTGCCAGGATCCGCCACATAACGCAGGCACTCAAGTCACTCCACAACACGTACAAATATGACTCTGTCATTGTCCATGCTGGTGTGAATGACCTGAGACATACCTCAATGGACTACATGAAAAGAGACATGGAGGAGCGCTCCGATCTTGTAACCCAGGCAGGTATGAACCTAGCCCTGAGTAGCATCCGGCCATCACCCAGAATGATACCACAGTACAAGGATAAAATGATTGACTACAACAATTGTCTAAGCTTCTGGTGTCATTCTAAAGGAATACAGTATCTGTCTGTCTGGGATGACATGATCGACAGACCACAATGCTTTTCCAGAGCTGGCCTGCACCTGTCGCCCTTGGGATTCCAGATACTGTCAAAGGCTCTTGCCACCCCTATAGTGCCTTTTTTAGGCAAGGTTCAAATGACAAATTCACCACCGTAACAGGTATAAGCAACATCTGAGGGTAATGGTACTTAATGCTAGAAGTCTAAACCTCAAAATGCACTCACTCGAGGCACTCCTTAAAATGGAGAACATCGACATCTGTGCAGTGACAGAGACCTGGTTCAAAGCTCCAGAAAGCACCCTTGCATTACCAGGCTATAATTCATATCACACCTTTCGGCCACCTAACCCGGACCGAAACACTAAAGGCAAAAGCATGTCCGTATTCATTAAGGATATCCACAACTCCAAGCTAGTTGCTCAGCATAATGCATCTGAGATTACCCAAGTTCAACTAACTCTGGGCAAGACTGCAATCCAGATTGTAGCTTGCTACAGACCCCCCACCATGCCCCAGGATTCCCACTCCTCTTTTTTTGATACACTGGAAAATATTAGGGTACAACCCAACACACTAATAATGAGTGATTTCAACTACTCCACTATTAACTGGAAAAACTACTCATGTACCAGCTGTTTTGCTCAACGTTTTCTGGAATTTACAAATTCCAACACCTTGGATCAACTTATCCACACCCCCACCAGGGGCAGCAATATCCTAGACCTGGTCATCACCAACATGGGCGACTGGTGTCCCACACCAGAGGTCAATTCCTCGTTGTTCAGATCCGACCACAAGCTAATCACCCTAGACATCCACATCCCTCCCCTACCCCCCATTAGGGAAACAACCATAAAATTTTCTCCAAAGCCAACTTCATACTTCTTAAGGCAGAAGTGACAAACTTCATGACATGCATGCAGATAGGCAATAGAGGTACGACTGATGAATCCTACACAAATGCACTTTATAAGCACTTACACGAGTGCATGGATCGTGCTATCCCTAACAGAACCAAGATGCTATCCTCCAAATAAAGGAAGCCAATCTGGTGGTCTTCTGCCATAAACAAACTCTACAACAGAAGAAAGAAACTGTTGCAAAAAAGAATAAAATCCAATGATTGGAGGAACTCCCTGGTCAGCCTCAGTAAGAAGCTGAGATCCCTCATAAAATCCTCCAAAGCTAGTTACAAAAACAAAATCACCACTGATTCTGAAGATGACCACAAAGCATTCTATAGCTATGTCAAGAATCTCAATGGCAACACTCAGATTTGCTCTGATTTACAGCACAATGGCACTAAATATACAGAACCAACTGATATTGCCAACATCCTGGCAGATAGGTTCAGTGCTAACTTTACCCCCCTCTGACCCCCAAAAGGGCCCATCTTTATACCGGAAGAATGCAAAGTTCCTGTAATCACGGCTGCACAGGTAAAAACTTCACTCTCCAAAGCCAAGAGCACATCATCCGTGGGACTTGACAACATCCCAGGCTGCCTTCTACATGAACTACAGAATGAACTGGCACCCCACCTAAGTACCATGTTCAGTAATAGCCTCACCTCAGGCTTTGTGCCTATTGAATGGCACACTGCGGTGGTTATCCCACTCCACAAAGGAGGAACCATGACAGACCTCGGGAACAACTGCCCCATTAGCCTGATGAAAAACACAAAAACAGCCACCGAGTAGTCCCTGAAACACCAAAACGAACTTTAATGTAGTGAAGCACGTTTCGTCTACCCAAATAGGTAGACTTCATCAGACAAACATATAAAAACATTGTAACAACCTTTTTAAAGCCAAAAAGGCACCAAATCCAAACCAATCGGCTCTTCTGCTTAATAAACCAGCATTAATTAGACAATTTAAAAGTACATCACAAATATACTGATAAAAAATGCTAAGAAGTTGTAAAAATATGAAAATACATAAAAATGCATACATATTCTACCACCCACATGGAAAAATAGTCCCATAAATTTAATTGTATTAAAATGTAAAGAAACAATAAATAGTATGTAATATATAATATAATGTATTAAGTCTTACCTACTTTATATAAAAATCAATACGTTTGTTGCAATAAATACATTTTAGATCACTAATCACATGTACAATAATAAAAAATTATTATTAAGAAAAAGGAAAAAATCTACCAAAGCAGACTTTTCAACTTCAAAACGCAAGACAAAGAAGTAATCTCATTAATACCAGGCAAGGCATAGGAATTTAACCTAAGCTGCCATAACAATTCACACTTTTCTAACAACTGGCAAGGTCCACCTTTACCAACTATAACTACCTGATCAATAATTTTGAACATTAGCCTGATGAGCCTGGTCTGCAAGGCCATGGAACGTATCATCATGGAACTCATAAACATAGACATTGGAGATCGCCAAACTCTGGATGACACACAGTTCGGATTTGTAAAAGGAAGATCATGTCTCCTAAGCCTGATAGACTTCTTTGAAGCAGTCACCAAAGCCATAGATGAAGGTAAGGTGGTTCACACAACCTATCTAGATCTCACCAAGGCGTTCAACACCATCCCCCACTCTGGAATTATAGATAAACTCATTAAACTAGGTATAAATCCCTATGTCACAAGATGAGTTGCCAACTGGCTTACTGTCAGAACCCACACTGTGAAAGTAGCAGACTCCAAATCAGACTTCAGACCAGTGACAAGTGGAGTACCACAGGGTTCAGTCCTGGGTCCTGTCCTGTTTGGTATCTACTTCTCTGAAGTACAGGCTAAAACAGGAGGTCTTTGGCTAACTAAGTTCGCAGATGACTGCAAACTAGGAGCCATAATCAAAACTCCTAACGATGTGGACATCCTACAAAAGGGCCTCACTGAGACAGATGCCTGGTGTCAAAGCCATGGCCTCAAGCTCAATGCCAAAAAGTGCATTGTCATCCCCTTTGGTAAAAACTCTGTACCCATGATCTACCACATTGGCGGTAGTCTACTTAACACTGAAAATGTGATAAGAGACCTTGGAACACAGGTAGACAGTAGTCTTTCCTTTGATAATCACATTGCCGCAGTGGTCAGGAAATCCTTCTACGTGGCACACCTCATCACAAAAGGTTTCTCATCCAGAAAAAAAGAGGTCATTGTTCCCCTCTACTCATTAGACCCATTATAGAGTACAATTCCCCTTTTGGTATGTACCTCACAAGACATCTACAACAACTGGAAAGGCCGCAGAAATGCCTCACAAAGTGGATTAATGGCCTCAAACAGATGCCCTATGCAGACCGTCTCAAAAAACTCCAGCTTTACTCTGTCGCATATCGCCTACTCAGAGACGATCTCTGCCTAACATACAAAGTTATGTCAAACTCAGAGCTGTTGGACATGCTCCACTTAATGAAATCCCAATTCCTCTGAGCTACATGCTCTAGGGACCTAAACCTTATCACCACAATAAACAGAACATGCTGGAGGGATAGATTCCTGTCCCAGAGACTTCCCATACTCTGGAACAGACTACCTATGTATGTCAAACAGAGCTTCTCATTAGCACTCTTCAAGAAAAATCTTGATGATTGGATGGGAAATAGTAAATTCACCTCAGGTATCACTTCTGTGGCTCTACTTGACAGGGGCACAGGAAAATAATTTTCTTGGGTGGCGAAAGCCAGGGTACCTTTTTGGCTAGGCTTATATAGGCCCTAGGGCCAATAGCCTAGAACCTACCTATGAACCTATTATTACCGGCAGTGATATAAAAGTTAGCTGGGAGGTCAGTAGGTTTAGATGGATGAAAGATCATAAGTTTAGTTTTATTAGGGTTGAGAATGAGTTGTGAGTTTACTAGCCACATTTCAATATCAGAGAAGACTTTCTGAATGACTATAAGAAATAGAGTTACTGTAGATGCTGCATATGAGGGTAGAATCATCTGGGTATTGTATGATAGATGCTTGAGAGGAGGCAGTATTAAGGTCATTTATGAATATGCTGAAGAGGAGGGGCCTTAGGATTGAACCCTGAGGGACTCCAAGTATAACAGGAAGGAGTGGGGATAGATATTGCTTCCATTTCACAGCTTCCTGGTGGCTAGTTAGATAACTTTGAAACCAGTTAACAGCATCAGGGTTGATATTAAAATTTTTCAGAGTGGACAGTTATTTAGGGTGGGAAACTGTATTGAATGCTTTAGTCATGTCCAAAAAGACTGACGACACTATTTTGCTATCATCTCTGAATTTATTTATAGTATTAGAAAAAATTTGAACTGTAGTAGTGCTATGATATGGTCAGAATCCATGCTGTGATGATGAGAGAAGATTATTGTTTAGAAGGTGTTTAAGAAGTTGAAAGTGGATACATCTTCCCAGAATTTTAGAAAGTGGTGAAAGTATAGCAATGGTCCGGTAGTTTGTCAGTTCTGTTGAATTGCCTCCTTTATGTAATGGTGTAATATATGCAATTTACCAAATAGCTGGGACATACTGTTCTGTTATAGAGCGGTTTATAAGTATTAACACAGGGAAGGCAATAACATCTGCTGTTAATTTTAGAGATTCTGCTGGCAAGTTATCTGCTGCCAGTGAAGTGGGATTCAACTTTTTTAACAGTTTTGCAATAGTTTGTTTTGGGATTGTCTGAAATAACAATGCATCTACAATATTACTTGGATTGTTGGGTGTTGGCATTGTGGAAGACTTGCTATTCTTAGTCAGTGCTAAAACACTCTCAGTGAAGAATATGTTAAATTGTTCAGCAATATTGTTTGTGTTATCAGGTAACTTGGTGGGGGGTTGTGGTTTGGCCAGGATGAAGTATGTTATTGATTGTATTCCAGAATTTTTGTGGGTTCATTCAGTATTGCCATTGTAAATTAGAACAGTAGTGCCATTTGTCTAGTTTAATTTGGTGTTTGGCACTGTTTCTAAGTTGCTGGTAAATTAAACAGTTTTGGAGGGATTTATCTTTAGCCCAAGTTTGCCATGCATTGTCCTTTGTTTTAGGAGGGTACAAGTCTCATGGGTTAACCATAGTATGTAGGTGGCCTTGACACGAACTATTCTTGGAGGTGCAAGTCTGTTTAGAATAGTAAGGAAGGTGTCATTGAAGTGTTGCACAGCACCATCTAAGGGCAGTTGCTTAAGAGGAGTCCAGTCTATTTTTTCAAGAATATTGAGTAGAATCTGTAAGTTAAGATTTTTCTTATTACAAATTTGGAGGAAATTGATTAGTTTAGTAGGGTTACTGTGATTTGTCAGTAAATAGGTTCCAAAGTGGTCACTTAAGTGATCTGGGAGACACTCTGCTATTTAGTAACACTGGGGTTTATTAGTTATGAATGAATCCAAAATAGATTGTTTATCTGTTTTCTTGTCAATTCTAGTTGGGTGAGAAATCATTTGAGTTAAACCATGGAGGTTTAAGTAGTTATGAGGATTGTCAGAGTTACATGTCATCCAGTCTGTGTTAAGGTGTCCTGCAATAATGGTTTCCAGTGATATAGCTTTTGTGACATTTTGGAGAATGATTTTGATTGTACTGGAATTGTTTCCTGGAGAGATGTATATGTTTGTTCTTGATTAGTTGTAATCTGGTTATGAATGGCTCTGCTTTATTAATGTTAGTAATACTTATGTTTACAGCTTGTAAGTTGAGCGTGTTCTTAAAGAGAATTGCTACACCACCTCACTTTTTTCTAGTCTATCAGCTCTTAGAATATTGTAACCAGGTGGGGTTATTTCTATGTCTGGTATATGTGGTTTCAACCAGGTTTCAGTAAGAATGGTAATGTCTGGGTTGTAAAGGGACAGAGTTGCATGGAGTTCATGTATTTTATTGAGCATACTTCTAAGATTTAGGTTTAGTAGTAGTATTTCAGAATTTTATGTGGCGTAGGTAGTTTGATTTGCATTGGGGAGTTTAATAATATCATGCATTTGTGGCCTGGGTTTGGGTGGATATCACCACTAAGCGTAAGTCTGGCTGCTATGTGACTGAGCACCTCAAAAAGTCTGAATAGTCTTTTGTAAGTTTTAAAGGAGGCTTTCATTTGTAAAGAGTAGTTGTGTTGTTTCAAGTCTGTGAGTCTGGTTATAAACAATGATGGGGCACATGAAAGCTATTTGGTGTTGTTGGGGTAGTGTTATTAAATGTTGTTGCTTGCTTTATATACTAATTGTCTAGTTGGAAATGGTAAGTGGTGAGGTTAGCTGTAATCATGAGGAATAAAGTTAATATAAGACCATGTACAAACATGGTAGTATGTGTTTGATAAATTATTTGAAAAATGATCAGCATTGAAGGAAGTTAAATTCTTGTTTGTTAAGGTATTAATATATTACAATGTCACATATTCAAGGTTAGGGGTTACGTATGAAATGTTTGGGGTGTTAACAGGGTATGTTCCTACAGGGTAGTCACTTTTATGTGTGTATGCAAATGTGTTGTAGATAACTAGTAATTTGTAATGAGAGTGGTTAGTTCTAATTAGTATAGCAGACTGGGTGATTTGAACTAGGTGGGTGTGGTTTGGTTACGTTTAAATTATGGGTATTGGGGGCATGTGGGATATGGGGGCAAGGCGGGGAGTAGAGTGAGCCTGAGCGTAGCAAGGGCAAATGTAGCGGGTTGAGCCAAGACCCAAGCAAAGGCAAGTTTGTGTGCAAGAAAAGCAATCAGAATTGACCACAAACTGCTGTGAAGCTGTAAGTCATTTCTTAAATATTTGTCAGGTGGAAAACAGCATATCCTTCTATTTGTAGGCTACTGTGCTCTCAATTAAATTAATAAACATACACAATATTTGATCAGTTATGGATATAATTTTCTCACAAAAGGGAATAAAAGAGAAATGGAAGGTGAGTGTTGGGGGGGGGTGTGCTGCTTACAAGCCAAAGCGGAGTGCTCTCCAGGGGATTACGAATATTAGCTCAAACAGATAGACACATACACAAAGTTAACTTTAGCTCTTTATGTTCGCAGACAGTTCAGACCCGGACTGTGCTTTTCATACAACAACGTATCCACCGGTCTGGTTAAAGATACAGGTGTTATTGCAGCTGATTACTTAGAGTGGTGTTAGGTTTAGAAAAGAAGAGTACAGACAGGAGTGAGCACCTTTGAGATGGTAAAGATACATTATAAAGACTACAAAACAAAACAAACTGTGCAAAAAGCTACTGCATACAGGAAATTATGTCTTGAATCAATTATAGTATATACAGATACTGAGCCAATTGGATAACACATTAGTGAGAAGGGGCCTCAGTTGACAGGAATGCAGTCGCAGATAAAAATATAGCGAGCAGCACTCCGTCCTGGGTCTCTAATGTGATTCTATGCACCACTTACAGCACAATTACATAGATACAATTAGACACTAGTACGAGTTGTCTACACAAAACTATGCAAATAACGCATACAAATCTACTAAAGAACTTGGTGCAGACAAACACATGCTAGCATGCCATAGTAATCTCCAGTAATACAGCATAAATCATTTTAGATGTCTGTGGAACACAGTTTTAACAAAAATAAGCAAATATGGTTTTATAACACTTACTGCCACAGGTAATATTTTTTTTTTTACTTTGGGATTGGATTAAGGTAATAAACAGGGAAGGGGGAGGGAGAAACAGGAGTGGGGGCTGGCTGACCTTTTGTAATGCTGCTATGGAGCCAAGATCCTAGCAAAGGCAAGTTTGTGCGTAAGAAAAACAATCAGAATTGACAAACTGCTGTGAAGCTGTAAGTCATTTCTTAACTATTTATCAGGTGGAAAACAGCATATCCTTGTATCTGTAGGCTACTGTGCTCTCAATTAAATTAACAAACACACACAGTATTGTCATGCATAACTTATGACATGTCAGTACTAGTATGTACGCTGTGCTACAGTGTATGTATTTACCATTGTTCTAGGCATGCCTAATGCATTATCATACAAGCAGGCTGTTTATAAGCCACACACGAGTTGTACATAGGCCTGTAATAGTCTGTTGAGTGGGTGAGGGTGTCCAACCTTTTATGCATGGTATTTATCCTGTGATCTGTCATGTTTGTCTTCTTACATCTGCCACATCACCATCCTGAATGGGGATGGCAATACACAAGGCACCAGGAACAATGCAAATTTCTACGCACATACTCTGTGAATTCTGTCCACACTACCACATAATCTCTGTGTTTTTATGGAATAATAGTCTTTCTAGTTTACATAGCCCATTGTCTCTGGGCCCCACTGTGAAAATATGGCTACATAACTCTGCAGCATATTGCCTCTGTGATCTTATACAGACTTGCAGTTGTAACTCCCTCACTATAAGGTCCACCCTGCAGGTATTAGTGAACTTTTCTAGGAAGCAGCTGGCAGATGCCTATGATATAGCATCATTATCCCCTACTGGCTACTGCAAAGCATATGTGGTGTTAGTATGCACAATGCAGTCAATAATTTTGTCTCCACTGGTGATGTGTTCTCTGTATAACATGCAGATGCATAAAGACATACACATGTCAAATAATTCCTTCACTGTTTTATAAGCAACTCTCTGATAGTCATACATATATTCTTCATGTTTGTGAGGCCTTTATGCAGCAGATGAATCTTGTATTGTCTGTAGAGCATTTTCTGCCATCTTCTTGTCCCTATGTGTACATTAGTGCCATCTATGATAACCAGGGCTAGCATCCCAGTAAATCAATATAAGATTCACATCCATTAAGATGTAGTCACAGCCACATTAGCTGCCAGTGATATAGCACTAGAAATGCATTATAATGAATATTAGGAATTTTTAGCCATGGTTTACTCTTTTGCCCATGTATGTGTTATTGTACATGCATACATCCACAGCTTGCTTGCATACACAGTGCACTCATACTGTACATGCATACATCCATAGCTTGTTTGCATATATAGTGCACTCATGCTGTACATGCATACATTGCAGCTTGTTTGCATATACAATGCACTCATATAGTACATGCATACATCCACAGCTTGTTTCCATACACAATGCACTCATACCATACATGCATATATCCACAGCTTGTTTGCATACACGGTGCACTCATACTGTACATGCATACATCCACAACTTATTTGCATACACTGTGCACTCATACCATACATGCATACATCCACAGCTTGTTTGCATACACAGTGCACTCATACTGTACATGCATACATCCACAGCTTGTTTGCATACACGGTACACTCATACTGTACATACATACATACATACACCCTACAGCCCTATTAGTATGGATCTCAAACTCATGGCCTGCAAGCTTCAAGCAGCCAAGGGTACAGGAAATTGCTGAAGGTGGGGAGGGCACTTAGTGATCTAAAAGGGCAGTTTTTTTAGCCATCTGCTGCCATAACAGTAGCATATCTGTGACACAAGATGAGTGTAATTAAATTAATGTTGCACCTACATGGTATATGATCCCATATCCATATACTGAACAGTTAGAGAAAAAAAGTGCATTAAAGTTATAACACACATACTGTTGCCACACAGAGAGCAACCACATCTGAATAGTGGTGGGAAGCTGTTAAAACACTTCATTCAGACTTAAAAAAAACAGTGAAACTGAAGTGTTTAACAGCTTCCCACTGCTTGTTTTTGTTGCCTGCTGACTGCTGCTAATCCTCTAGAGCTTAACAGCAGTAAGAGATACTTAATAAAAGCTTGTTAAGAACCTTCCTAATGTGAGTATGGTGCTTAACAAACATGCTTTTTCCCCAAATTCAGGGAGAGTTTATCTATTATGCCTGAGTGGGGAATAGTGTCGAAGGCTTTGGTTAAGTCAAGGTAGGCGGTGTGTACCATCTTCCCCTTGTCCATGGCTTTGGTGACCATTTCAAAGAAGTTGACCAAGTTTAACAGGCATGATCTCCCTTTGACAAAACCAGACTTTGTGGGGTCAAGTGACTGGAGGTTGCCAATGTCCTTGTTTATAAGGTCCATGATAATGCGTTCCATGGCCTAGCATAATCATAGTGATCCATACACTAGAAGAAGCTATCTATCAAAAATAAGACATAAAATGCATCACAGAACATCTAGATCCTGGTAGAATCCACAACTCAGTTTTTAAAAGTGGATTTTAACACAGGCTTATTGTGGGCTTCTGCCTTGAACCCGCCTATTCTACAACTGGCCCTGCTCAGAGGTGTGTGCAGAAAGTTGCTATAGCTTGTGTGTGAGGGTGGTAAGGGCTGGGAATAGTGAAATTATTATTTCTTAAATACTTCTCACAATCAAACCTCAGAGGAGTGCACAGAAGGTCAATATCATTAACTTGCTTGGGACTGGGGAAAGTGAGGCTGTTATTTCTCTAATTTCTTCACAATCAAACCTCAGAAGTATGTACAGAAGGTCACTACAGCTTGTATGGGACTGTGACAGTGTCCTCATTATTTCTTTAACTTTCACACAATCAAACCTCAGAAGGATGCACACAACATCACTATAACTTGTGTAGGAGCAATATCTAGGAGCAACAGGCTGAAATATATCACTGTGATCATGTTTATCCATTTTCCCACACTCACATAGAAGTGAATACAGTTAGCTAAATTTTGGGGGGTGCAATTGGGTCATCATCATCTTCTTTCGGCTGTTCCCGTTAGGGGTCGCCACAGCGGATCTTCTGTTTCCATTTCTTCCTGTCCTCTGCATCATGCTCTTTCACACCAACCGCCTGCATGTCCTCTCTCACCACATCCATAAACCTTATCTTAGGCCTTCCTCTTTTCCTCTTACCTGGCAGCTCCATCCTTAGCATTCTTTTCCCAATATACCCAGCATCTCTCCTCAGCACATGTCCAAACCAACGCAATCTCGCTTCTCTTGCATTGTCTCCAAACTGTCCAACCTGAGCTGGCCCTCTAATATACTGATTCCTAATCCTGTCCATCCTAGTCACACCCAGTACAAATCTTAACATCTTTAACTCTGCCACATCCAGCTCTGACTCCTGCCTTTTCATCAATGCCATCGTCTCCAACCCATATAACTTAGCTGGTCTCACTACCCTCTTGTAGACCTTCCCTTTCACTCTTACTGGTACCCGTCTGTCACAAATCACTCCTGACACTCTTCTCTACCCATTCCACCCTGCCTGTACTCTCTTCTTTACCTCTCTTCCACACTCACCATTATTCTGAACTGTTGATCCTAAGTAATTAAACTCATCCACCTTTACCAACTCTACTCCCTGCATCCTCACCATTCCTCTACCCTCCCTCACATTCACACACATATATTCTGTTTTAGCCCTGCTGACCTTCATTCTTCTCCTCTCCAAAGCATATCTCCACCTCTCCAGGGTCTCCTCAACCTGTTCCCTATTCTCACTACATAACACAATGTCATCTGCAAACATCATAGTCCACGGGGCCTCCTGTCTGATCGCATCTGTCAACCTGTCCATCACTACTGCAAATAAGAAAGGGCTCAGAGCTGATCCTTGATGTAATCTCACCTCCACCTTAAACGTATCTGTCACTCCCACTGCAGTCCTCAGCAATGTCACACTACCCTCGTACATATCCTGCACCACTCTTACATACTTCTCTGCCACTCCCAACTTCCTCATACAATACCACAACTCCTCTCTAGGCACCCTGTCATATGCTTTCTCTAAGTCCACAAAGACACAATGCAACTCCTTCTGACCTTCTCTGTATTTCTCCAACAACACTCTCAGAGCAAATATTGCATCTGTAGTGCTCTTTCCTGGCATGAAACCATACTGCTGATCACTAATCATCACCTCCCTTCTTAACCTAGCTTCCACTACTCTTTCCCATAACTTCAAGCTGTGACTGATCAATTTTATCCCAGCTCTGCACATCACACTTATTCTTAAAGATAGGTACCAAAACACTTTTTTCTCTACTCCTCAGGCATCCTCTGACTTTCCAAAATTTCATTAAACAATCTGGTTAAAAATTCCACTGCCATTTCACCTAAGCACCTCCATGCTTCCACTGGTATGTCATCTGGGCCAACAGCCTTTCCATTCTTCATCCTCTTCATAGCTGACCTTAGTTCCTCCTTGCTAATCTGTTTCACTTCCTGATTCACTATCCCCACATCATCCAACCTTCTTTCTCTCTCATTCTCTTCATTCATCAGCCCTTCAAAGTACTCTTTCCATCTACTCAACACACTCTCCTCATTTGTGAGTATGTTTTCCTCATTATCCTTTATCACCCTTACCTGCTGCACATCTTTTCCAGCTCTGTCCCTCTGTCTAGTCAATTGGTACAGGTCCTTTTCTCCCTCTTTAGTGTCCAATCTCTCATACAACTCTCCATATGCCTTATCCTTAGCCTTCGCCACCTCTCTCTTTGCCATGCGTCTCATCTCCTTATACTCATGTCTACTTTCTTCATCTCTTTGGCAATCCCACTTCTTCTTCTTCGCCAGCCTCTTCCTCTGTATACTCTCCTGTACTTCCTCATTCCACCACCAGGTCTCCTTGTCCTGCTTCCTCTGTCCAGATGTCACACCAAGCACCTTTCTAGCACTGCACGGGTTACGGTGGGGTGCAATAGGGTAAAGAGGCATATTGTGAATATAGATGTGAGATCAACTATTTAAAATATGTTAGTATATTCTGGTTGTCAGATGGATACACAGGTGGTAGCTGTCTTTTAGGGGTGGGGTTGAAGAGTCAAACTCTATGATGTGTGACAGCAGCAAGTTGAACTATATGACTGAGGCCATTTATTCATTCACTTTCATCCCAGTCTAACATCAGAGAGATACAGAAAAGGTGACTATCTTTTTTTTTTTCTTTTTTCTTTTTTTTTTACAGGGAGACAGAGACTGCTATAACATGATCCACGTAACTTTGCAAGCATTTATAGTTTCAGTTAATTGAGAAATACTTCTTTCCCAGCGTTGATCATTAAGCCTTGAGCACAACTTATTTTCTTCCTTGAAAGAAAAAATAGGACTGAATTTCTTTACTTTGTTATGATCTTTTATCCAGGCCATAATTGTAAAAAAAGGTTGAAGGAAAAAGTATTAAACTGTACCTCATTGCATCTAGACCCCATGACTTTGGAGGCCCAGTCAGCATCCAGACTATCAACTTAATTCTGTTACTTCCTCTACAGTTATTACACTGCGGTTTTGGCCATTTAGGGAGTGGTGAAAGGACACAGCAAGAAAATAAACACCAAGATTGAATTGCTTTCTTTCTTTAGCCAAAGTTTTTGTTCAGGGTATCTCCAGATCAAAATATTTGGAAAAAAAATCCCTAAAGTGTAGTTCAGAGCATCTGGAATCCAATACTTTCTGGGGAGCTGAGAATTCTGTCTTAATTTGATTTTCTCATCCTCACTTATTATAGTGAAGTATTGGCCAGTTAGGATATATTAAAACAATACAGGAAAAGTCTGAAGAGTACAAGAAAGTATAAGAAAACAAGAAAAAATGTAATCTGAATGGTGTGCCAAGGCCAAGATGGGGGGGGGCGGGTATGCAGGGGGGGGGCAATAGACAGCTATGGACCCATGGACTCCTTTTCCTAGGGTTTCATTTCACAAAAGGCCAGAGTCAAAATATTCAGTGCCATCAGGGACTGCCCCATTTAAGTGCAACACGCCACTTTTCAACAAGGTCTGTTACTCGCCATAAAACATTTTATAACACTTTAACATCTTGATAAAAAATGTAAGATGCTTGGATTTGTCAGATTTCTGGAATACAACAATTGTTTTGTTTGTATCTTTATTTACTGCTACATATCATACACCAGGTTGCATAATAAATAATGCTAAACATGCCCTTGCAGACACATGCCTCAAACTGTTTAAATTAGGTTAGATTCGTCTTTATCCCTAAGAAGTGGCACACAGCAGTCATGATGCCCCTCCATAAGGGTGGCCTCACAACTGAAGTGGGTAATTTCAGTCCTATCAGCCTTACAAGCCTCATCTGTAAAATCATGGAGTTTATTATAACTAACCTCAAACTCTGATAATAAGAGTCACTCTTGTTTGGCACTGTAAGGGGTAGATCCTGTTTATTTAACTTGATAAACTTCTTCAGAATGGTTGCAGAAACTAGAGATGGTGGCCATGCAGTACACATTATATCTTCACCCAGCAAAGGTTGTTGACACCATTCCACATGCTGACACCATACTAAAGCTAAGATATATATATATATATATATATATATATATATATATATATATATATATATATATATATATATATACATATGTAGTAAGATGGATAGCAAACTGGCTGAAAGACAAAACCCATACTTCATCAGTAAGTTTGAAAGTGACCAGCAGTGTTCTTCAAGTCTCTGTGATCTGACATCTACTTTTTGGTATTTACTGCTTAACTTTCCAAGTAGAGAGCCAAGACTTCTAGCTAACAAAGTTTGCAGTTGAATGCAAACTGGAGGTGGCTGTTATGTCACCCTATGACACCCACATTTTCCTGAATGAACTCTCCTTTGTAAACCCTTGGTGTACTAAAAATGGACTCAAATACTAAAAATTATAGCACCGGTTTTGGTAGACAATCCTTCCCCTTATACTGTACAGACAAGATACCACTACAAAATGAAAATTTTGTAATATACCAAGGTACTTGGACTGATAGTTCCTCTCTTTTGACCATTATGCGAAAAGGGTTTTCAAGAAAGTCTTCTATTTTGCCCACCTAATTAGCAAAGGAATATCATCATGTCTAAAAAGGTAATCACTCCCTTTTACTCAGCATTAATTAGGACAATTATTGAGTACAATTCTTCCTTTGAGGTGTATCTCACTAATCATATCAAATAATTAGCAAGGCCCCACAAATTTACTCTGGATTTAACTGGGTGGCTCTCCCGGAGAATAGAGATGCTGTCTGAGGATGGCTACAGTCAAGCCGTGAATGGTCATAAGACTCATTGGTCTTGGAGTATCTATAAACCTATGAACCTAAACTATTTTTGGGCTTACTCCCATAGCTTGTCATAAAATCTCTGCCTACCCACAAAATTATCCTAAATAGCATAAAGTGATTCTAAGAGAATGAATGAATAATTACAGTAACATGATTACTACCTTAGAAGTCAGTGTAACTCCAGTGAAAAGTACTGCTGTAAAAAATTCTGTCTAAAAACAGGCTGTTAGACAGCAGAGCCAAAGCCTATCCTGGTATTCAGTGGGTGAAAGGCAATTACGACACAGATCTCTACAAAGTTATGGAAATCAAACTTTGCTTGTAGAACAAACCTCTCAACTGTACAAAGTATGTAAGTGAATGTAGTGCTTTATTATACATTTGTAAATTGTTGTCTTTACTGCTCTTGATGCAGGCTTGTGGCTGAAAATGGTCACTAGACCGCCCACTTATCAGTAAACAAATAGCTTTCAATAAATAAAACTGCCCATAATTTTGCAGAAAGTTCCTGATTTTCCCTCATAATTTTTCTCTTGACTCATAAAATGTTTGATACACCTCTGAACTCTCCAAAATTTCACATAATGCAAGATTATTGCCTCATATTTTGGTCTGTTTCTGATAAAATGTAAACCACTGAGGATGGTGCTCATTAAGTATGAGACATTTGAGTCCAAAACTTCATATCATTCAGAAAATATATGCAGATGCAAAAACCTGTTATTCTAACATTTTTCTAAGTTTAAAAGTCTTTAAAAGCTGTCCTTGATTTGGCCTTTTAAATCCCATTATTTTTGGCTTTGCCCAGAATTCTTAAGCAAACGTTGAGAGATATGCAGAGGATTAAAATCAGTCACAAATGCAAGACATTAAAGTTTCATACTTCTCTTGTTCAGAAAATGTATGTCGATGCAAAATCTGTTCTACCAAAGTTTAAATTAATTAGAAATTAAAAAAAAAATGTCCTTGGTAGTGAGCCTTGATTTCCTGTTATTTTTGGCTTTGTCCAAAATTCTTGAGGAAAGAAGCTGATATGTATGCCTCAGAAACACACACACGTGTTTCCATGCTTACCACGAGCTCAGGCAGCAAAAATAAAAGATAATTTGTTACTCAAATTGTCTTTTTCCAGCTATCTGAGCTTGCAGTTACCACAGAAACACCATTGCAAATGTTTCCAGGTAATCGCTACACCAGCAACAGTTTTAAGGCTCAGTCGGCAGCTGTTGAAAGTGGGGTGGCTCTCACCCCTCCTCTTCCTATGGTTCCAGTGTCTGTGCAAGCAGCCCACAAATCAGCCTAATTGTGAAGCTACTGTCTTAGCTGTACTGATTACTTTTCTTCTCATGTCAGAGGTTATGCCCCTCAGTTGTGTGCACTAATCCCCATACAGTCTTCATGCTGACTTGCTTTTGTGAACTCTTAAGCAGACAATCTGACCCTTGACCTCCATATCTGTTCAGCAATGTGGCTATAGGCCTTCAGATTCTTTCCTACATTCCGCACATCAAATATTAGTCATTCTTCTAATATCTCTGCGATACACCACAATAAACCATCAACATCATATTGGTATATCAGCATTTTGCAGCTGGTTAGAACCCTTCTTTCACAATTCTTATGGAACCCCCCTACCAATCATCAGTTTTGTTTACATTACATCTCATACTGTCTTTGCACTATTTCTGTATGAACCAAAGTATTATACACCATCAAAGTTTTACACTGTTCCTTCCCAAATATTACAATATCTTCTCCAACCATTGCCCAGCGCTAAACACAGCATTATAAGTGTATTGTTTCTTCTCTTCACAAAAGCAGCTCCCAGTTATATTTTTATTAATCCTGATTTCATTCTTCATTTTGAAATGTCGTTACTACTTCAAATGAAATATAAGCTATTTTCCTCTGTCTAGTACACATATTTTACAAGAGATAGAAAGTTCACTATCAGGCTACTTAATCTCACGGTCAGTCAGACGTTTAGGAGATAGCCTACTGTGAACAAGAGAAGCTTTTAAGGATGCATACAATTAAGGAAGTGAGAGGTTTCAAAAGGTTTAAAAGTAAATTACCCAAAGGACTGCCAGGACAGCCAAGCGAAAAATATTACGATCTGTATCTAAAAATATATATACATGTTTCAATCTCCTTTGACTGACTTTTCATATTCAAACATCTCTAACAAAACAAATGCATAATGCCTTACGGAGATTTAATATGATGGATAATGCAACCGGAGAATATACATTAAACTCATATCAGCTGTTAGCAGACCATAAAATCCTGGAAAAATAAATTTATGATATTTGTCACAGGCAATTCACTGAAACAATGAAAACATGTAGTATAAATATTATCACTCATACTGCCTCCAATTACTCTGAACAAAACATCTTAATTTATTCTTAGCTCTTTCTCCTGTGAAACAGCAGGTTTATGGTTTGAAAAGAAGCTGAGGAGATAGCCATCAAAAACATAAGACTGCCATTTATACTGCCTGCAATTATATAACCTGCACTAACTATATTAGGAGTAGATGTGGGCTACAGTGCACTCCTGTTTCACATGCTGTCTTATTCAAAATTAACTTGCATACATCATTTATACTGATGTGTACTGCTGTTATGCAAAAAGCTTCTCTATAATACAGTGCTCAGGAGTATTACTTAAGGTATGACCTAATAAGGAAAATTCTAGCTGAGTCTGTCACAGACACTGAAAACATTAACAGTTCTAAACATTATGTGCTGTTAAAAAGGGAACACTAATTTTCTGCAGCATTTAACTCCAAGCTTCTCAGATACCTCATTTAGAATTCTGCAGTATGGTATGATGGCTTCCACTGCTCCACTTATTAATAATATTAGAGGAACTTAAGACCATCAATGACCATCCTGTAATAAGATGTCTCCCATTACTTTGGTGAACAATACATAAAAGGATTCCCAGATTAACAAGAAGTGGAAGGGAGCAACAAGTTATAAAAAATTACAAAACATCTGAATCTGAATAAGCAGATAAGGAAGGGATATGGATACTGTGGGAAAAATAATCAAATAACACTTTACTAAATCAATGATTCTAGTATTTCAGTAACAATTAAATGACATGATGTGAATTTTGAGGTAAATCTGGAAAACAAAGATGAGAATTATAAACTCACAGGAGCTTTTCTTAGTAGGTGAAAAGGGTTTTTTTGGCCAATTTCTGCTCCCTGTAGCTGACCCAGGACCTTTCCTCATCTTCCACATGTAACAAATCTCCTTATATTCCCCAGACTATCTCTAGCACATGCTCAGGGATCACAAAAGAGAAGGACAAGTGCCCAAAACACAACCAATAATCCAGAAAAAACACTGGGATGAGCCGTTTCTACCAAAACACAGTTTATTGAAATAATATTCCACATAACCAGCCACAATAAACACAACATAAACGCTGACATACACCAATATGTTTTAATCAATAGTATCACAGACTTCATCTGATAAACCTGCACAAGAAATACAGCTCTGTATATACCCTCACCAATTAAAACATAAATTGAACTAATTAATTAAACCAACTGGAAGAATGTGTTCTGTTCAAGTAAATACAACAATACTAAATATTGCTTTATGTAAAATGCCATTTAAAAAGGTATCTAAAATCTCATCTTTATAAACAAATAAATAAATGAATAAATAAATAAACATTTTATGCATGTTGAACAAAAAAATATATAAAACTATATTGTACATTAAAAAATTAAAATGTGCTTAAAACATATTCAATAGCTCCATCTAATGTTAAAACATACAAAACTAAAAACAATTTTGTTAAAAAGCATGTAGAAAACCACCTAAAATATGTATACGTATTACATTTCTTAACCTATTATAACTTCCCTGATCTCAGTTTTAACACCGGGTTAAGGAAGACCACATCATTTAAACCTGGCCATCTGTTGGCCTACATAAAGCAGTATTTAGTATTGGTGTATTTACTTGAACAGAACACGTTCTCCCAGTTAATTAATTAGTTCAATTTATGTTTTAATTGGTGAGGGTATATATATAGGGTTATATCTCTTGTGCAGGTTTATCTGGTGAAGTCTGTGATACTATTGATGAAAACGTATTGGTGTATGTCAGCGTTTATGTTGTGTTTATTGTGGCTGGATATTATTGCAATAAACTGTGTGTTTTGGTGGAAAATGCTCATCCCAGTGCTTTTTTGGGATTATTGGACATGCTCAGGGATGATAACATTAAAGCACCTGGGACAAGGGTCATACTGTTGCCATGGACAGCTTTTTCTGAAATCCCTACCCCCCCTGCTCACATCAGTAGCACCTGATAGGGGAAGAGCTGTGGTTGCCAGTGTTACATATCCCATTGCCTCTGCAATGGGCTTAACATTAGCAGTACCTCCCGTCACTGTTGCCTCTCCAGTCTTCACCAAAGAGATCAGTACACCAGTCTGCTCATCCCATGTGCACCTTTTCCTCACATCTCCTCCCTACCTAAGTCATCAAGAACTCACCATAATCAGGTCTTTATTCTTCTATGGCACTGGTGTTGGTGTTGAAGCATTTGTATTGTGTAAATATGCATAGAGACATGCATACAGACCCACCCACACCAACACACACATACACACACACACACACACACACACACACACACACACACACACTCATAATTAGAAATGTGAATTTTTACAGTGGCTAGAGTTTTTCTTCCACACTATACAGCTCATCCTAATCACAAAACACATGTATGCATACATACACTTGCACATGCAACTCTATAAGGAATGCAGTAACACCATATTTCCAAACGGTGGTGCTTTGGTGGTTAACAACTCTCTCTCATAGCACCATAGTACAAAGTTCAGCCTTGACCTGAAGGTGTTGCCTGGGTGGAGACTGTTCTATCTGCATCTTACTATTCCTCAAAACATGCTAGTTGACTGGCTATTCTAAATTGTCCAAATATATATATATATATATATATATGCATGTACGTATGGTGGAATTTATTGATTATAAGAGAGTATAATTTTTCAGAGTTTAAAGTAAAAGGCTGACCTCACCAAATCAAGCAGCATCTGTGGTCTAAATAGAAAGTTTTTGAACAGTACCTTTAACACCTATGGTGTTAAAAGTAGACTCACACGCTATAACTTCAGATCTTCTACTGGTATGCAGTCCTTGAAAACAATGTCTATTACCTAATAATTTGGGACTCTCACTTTACCTTTACAGTTCTAAATTCTTCTAGATCTCCTTAACTACATTCTCTGATTAAGGTTGGTCAAACCCAAATATATACATATAGAAATATACAACCTTTACATCATCTTGATTAATTGCTGGTAATTCTTAACATTATTTTTAAAGGGGTGATCTATTCGCTGTGTACAAGCAATACAGAAAAAAATTCAGTACAATGCATTTGAACAGCCTTTTCACATGCTAGATTACCCTTTCACTACTACATTGGTAGGAACAATCACCTCATGTTGCATTTGAGCTGCCCCTGCTAGAGGTCACCAATTTCAGGGTCATTGGATGGACTGTACTTCCTGGCTAGACATTAAGCATTGTGGTAGTTGGCACCAGGGTGATGCTGGACTTGAAAACTAAAGGTCTGTAATTATACACCCATCTTTAAAGTTGATTAACTTAAAGGGAGAATGGTCAGTGACAATGGTGAATGGTCAGTGACAATGGGGGAGAATGGTCTGTGACAATGGGGGAGAATGGTCAATGACAGTGGGGGAGAATGGTCAGTGACAATGGTGAATGGTCAGTGACAATGGGTGAGAATGGTCAGTGACAATGGTGAATGGTCAGTGACAATGGGGGAGAATGGTCAGTGCCAATGGGGCAGAATGGTCAGTGACAATGGGGCAGAATGGTCAGTGACAATGGGGGAGAATGGTCAGTGACAATGGGGTCGAATGGTCAATGACAATGGTGAATGGTCAGTGACAATGGTGAATGGTCAGTGACAATGGGGAGAATGATCAGTGACAATGGGGGAGAATGGTCAGTGACAGTGGGAGAGAATGGTCAGTGACAATGGTGAATGGTCAGTGACAATGGAGAGAATGGTCAGTGACAGTGGGAGAGAATGGTCAGTGACAATGGTGAATGGTCAGTGACAATGGAGGAGAATAGTCAGTGACAATGGGGGAGAATGGTCAGTGACAATCATGAATGGTAGTCCTAACAAGTAGCATCATAAGGAACCTAGTGCCTTCTTTATGGTCTTGAGTTACTATTCTGTGGTCAAATATCTGTTTTCTGTTCATGTTAATTTCCTAATCAGGTAGAAAACTGGGTGGATTTCACTGCCCACCCATTTAGATAAAAGGTACCAAGGCCCACATGGAAGAGTCGATGTAAACTATAACACCTCTGGAAGAGCTCATACATCATCCCATTACATAAGGCAGATCACACTACTGAGCTCTCCAATTACAGACCCACAGCAATATCTCCCCTAGCCAAAGTGCTAGAAAAATGTATTCATACTCCGCTCTTGAACTGCCTCTTATCTAACAATCTCTTATCTGATGCACAACGTGGTTTCCACCCCAATCACAGCACCACAACTGCATGTCTATGTTTTGCTGATACTATCAACCAATACAGAAATGAAGGCAAATTAGTATCCTCCATCTTCTTAGATCTGTCCAAAGCATTCAGCACAGTCTCTCACCAGAAACTCCTCACTGATCTCACCACCCTTAAACGTAGTCATTCATCTCTTGCTTGGTCCCATAACTACCTAACTGACCACCAACAAGCAGTCAAATGTCAGCAAGATCTCTCATCTATTTTACCTGTTACCACGTGGGTCCCCCAGGGCTCAATCCTAGGTCCTCTTCTTTTTAGCATTTTTACCAACAAACTTCAAACTGTTACCCACTCTTGTCTCCATTGTTTGGTATACAAATAACTCCATGCTCATCTGTGCAGCACCCACCCTACAACAACTTGAAGTAACTACATAGCAGTCTTTTCAACGGTGGAATCCTGGCTATCAGACTCAAAACTGATTCTTAATCCAAGTAAAACTATATGCTCTTTCACCCTGGAAAATCCCTAGACTCCCCATCTTCATTCCAAATATATTACTCTGACAATACCATAATGGCAACAGTTTCCCAAACAAAATTGTTAGGTGTACTAATTGACAACAATATGAAATTTGACAAACACCTATCACAGACTATCAAAAAGACACACATAAAATAGGTTCACTTTACAGAATTAAACCTTTCGTCACTAGGACTACAAGACAGCCACTTGCCAGAAGCCATCTACTCTCTACCCTACTAGATACCTCCCCTATTTTCACCAACTTAAAACAGATCTAGGGAAACATGAGACTTGCTATAATAAAAAACACTGATGAAGACTGCCGAGTGGCTTGCAAGCTTTGTTGTTTTCTAATAAACGTATTCTAATGGTTGGACAAGTGATTTATTACTTCTGATATTGCTTCTTTTGCCATTTTAGTCCTTTTGGCCACCTTTCTTCCTTTTACTTTCTTCTACTTGCTATTATAAAACAGCTACGTTTGCAACAAACTCCCCACATTGAACCCACCACTGCCTTACAACAACTCAGCTGGTTAGAATTACCCACTACTTACCCATCACCCAGCGCATTACTCTTCGACAGATCACCAAATCCAGCAATGGCTCTGGTGATTCTCTCTACTCCAACTACACTTCCAAAATTTGGAACACTATCCCACAGCCTATCTTAACTACTGCTAACATAGCTCAATTCCAAAACCTGCTTAAGAACCACTTGAGTAACAACTGGCTTTGCCTATGCTCCACCTCTGGCTAAGTCCTATTCTTTCTACCTTTTAGTTTCCCAGTCTACAGTCCATCCATTTTACACCCAGCATATGTAACTATATTACTCACTTTCTACTTACCTCCCATCCCTTCCCCACTACCCCCTCACCAATAACTAGCCTTAAAACTCCCCTTGCCACATTACCCCCTACTAATGCACACATCACTCTCTCTCTCTCCTTATCTTACTTAACTTACCTTACCTTTTTCTGCGCTCTCCCACACTCTACTTCTACTAATTAAACTACCTGTTACTCCCTCCTCTTCATCTTGTAAATATTTTTTCTCTTACCCACCTCTGTCAGTATCTATGCTGCAGTATGACTTTGTACTATTATGTGTTCATTTGTCTGCTCTGGTCATCAACATGAAATATTATGATACTTAAAACCTTATGTCTGTATTCTACTATGCAAGATTGCTTTGAACTTTTGTATGTATCAAATCTGTACTTTCAATCAATGTGAATGTATGATTTACACATTACATCCAATTCTAAGGTGTACTATTTAATGTAATTCTATGTAATGTTTGTATTTTTGTATTTCTCTTATTTGCAAATTGACTCTGGAGCTTTCTCCCCAGGCCACCACTGAAAATGGGCTCTGACCCAGTCAGACTCTTCCGGTAAACAAATAATAAATAAATGAATAAATGAAGACATACATACATACATACCTGTTTAGTCAAATCAAGTAATAACAGCATGTATTCTAAATATTTTACATCTAGAAGGAGACCTCTTCCTCCAGGATCCACTTAACCCTCATGAGCATCTTACGTCTAGCAAGATTTATGGGAAGGTGTGCAATGGTGGCACAACCTTCCTGTAATACCAGACCAGGTCTGACAAGGCTGTTACTTGTGCTGCATATGGGGAGTTGGCTCATCTCCTACTGCATACACTTTTATTTTTGGGGTTTTATTACCCCCCATCCCTAGAACATACCTTAGGTACTTCACTTTGGTCATTCCAGTCTTGTGCTTAGGCACATTCAACTGTGAGTCCTGCTTGGTTAAGAAGACAGCTTGTGATTTTGGTATATATGTGTCCTACTCTATCAAATGGATGACCACACCTTCCAAATATTCAGTGACATAGGGGGTTTGGGGTTTCAAGACCCTGTTCATCAGCTGCTGGAAAATGGATGAGGCACTGTAAAGGCCATATTGGAGGACTGTATTTTGGGACAGGCCTTCAGGGGTTGAGAAGATAACTTTTTCTTTAGCTTCTTCATTTAATAAAATCTGCAAACTAACCTTTCATTAAGTCCATGGTGGTTAGAAGCCTAGTTTTTTAGCCATTCTTTCAGCTCTTCTGCTCTGGGAATAGGTTAACTATCAAAGTGAAAAAATTGCAGTGTTTCCTGTTTTGGTCACTAAAGGTATATGGCTATTCAAAGTGAATTTTAATGGCTAATAGTCATGGAGTGAATAAAGTTTCAGGTTAACCATCTTTCTTAGGTTACTTTCTATGAAGTGTTTAAGGTAGTTTCACTAGTCAGATGGACAATATTTCCTTGTACCCCCCCACAGAACACGTTTATGAAAATTATACATAACGGGCAGCAACTTGTTAAACCCTAATAAAGGCCAAGTAAGAGAAGTCTATATAAAACATAAATACTCTCTTATTTTATCTATTTAAGCTCTTAAGTTTTAGTAAACAAGAGATATTGCAAGCATCGTTTAAACCAGGGCTTACAAAAGCATTTAGTCTGAACTGCCATGCTAGCTCCCGTTCTTCTTGGGGGTTTTATTATACATACATTTATTATATATCTACACTTGTTAGAAATTTATCCGAGATGGTTATGTACTAGCAAGAGTGAAAATATATATATATTTTCTATTTAATAGTATTACTTTTATTATACCTATATACAGAATTGAAGGAGAGCTGACAAACTGACATTGTTATGTATTTTAATGTATCTCAATTCATTTTGAGTAACTAGTTGATACGAATATAGTGCACCTAGTGGTAGCACGTTTTATTACTTTGTTTCATGTTTAATGTAAGAATGTATTGTCCGCGTATGCATACATCGGACTATTTTTATTTTTGTTGGAGGGTCTAGCTGGTGAAGAGATTGTATGTTATGTTTTACGATTTTTTGTTTGTTGTTAAATGACTTTATTGAGATATCAGTTTTCATTGTGTTTTTTTGATGGTACAGCATGTCAGCTGATGGTAGTCATGTGATATGAGTTCCTACCTATTTAAACTTGTTATTAATCTACTTGTTTGAATCTGATAAAGTTGCCATTTTTATGACAACGAAAAGCGCTTTATTCTTTCAATAAACAGGTTAACTGTAATCGTGTTCAGCTTCAACTGTTGGATAGTTGTGGTTTTAGTTTCACTAATTGGTGAGATGGCAAGATTGCTATTAAATGGAATTTTGGAAAGAGATCTCATGTGGTGATTATACTCACTGAGTAGTAAAATGGGGCTGTAATTGGATGTTAGGGTATGCAATTTCCTCTGCATGGTTTCAAGTGGCAGTGGCCTTAGTGTTTGGATTGTCTAGTTGGCTGGTGATGGCCCAAGAATCATTATGAAGCTTTTATTGGTATGGTAGTTGGGTAACTGAGTATTTTACTCGTATACAGTGGGTCTGCTAGGTTAGCAGGTTATGGTTTGTTACTTCAGCATTAGAGGGGGATCGGTGGTTTGTTTTCAGCTGTTTAGGCAACTGGCTGATTTTGTTATTTATCTGACAGGGATTTGAGAGATGATGGCACAGATACAGTTTGGGTAGGCAGGATGGGGTACATCGAATGATGTTTGGCTTAATGCCTCTTAATGGTGGTTAGGTTGTTAGACGTTTGGTCAGAGAGAGGGGGCAACAGCCTGGTCAGGCTGGTGGGTGGAGAAGAGGAGAAGAGGGGCAGGCTTGCCCTCTTCTGTTCCCCCTCTGTTGTTAAATGTTCAGGTCATTGATTTGGGAAAGGAAAGTGAGCGGTTGGATGCTGCCTGATAAGTAAATAAGCAAGCACAGGTAAGTTGCTTATTTAGTTGGACATGTAATTCAGTATGCTAACTGAAGTGAGCGGTGGTACATTGCTTCATAAGTAAGCAAGTGGAGGTATGGACGCTGCTTACTGGTCAGGATGAGCGGGGGCACACTGTCCTATTTTAATGTTACATGGATGTTATCCCCAACTATATCATGTGTTGGTTATAATTAATAAATATTGGTTAATAATCATGTTTATGGAAGTTTAATAAAGGTTGTCAAATGTCATTCAGTGTGGTGTGTTTATTGAAGGGGACCGGGACAAATAATGTAATCAAAATGATGCATGTGACAGCAATAAGCAAACGGTATACAGGGCACTCAACACATGTAGTAAGTGAAATATTATGTTTGCAGTAATTCCACCCACAGATGTACAAGCACTGGAAAAAGTTATGAAGACTGGTAAAACCTAAGTTTCGAGGGAATGTACAGCTAAACTTTAGCAAAAGAATAGAACACAAAGTAATGCATACATTATATACACTAAGAGAAGCTTATTCAGCAACAGGGTAATGTCTTATTTCAATGCAGTCATGCAAAAATATTATCTTATGAATTAGGATAAGCAAAGGAGAACGAATTAATAACAAACCTGACTATGAATGCACTGTCTATGAATGGCATCACTCAAGAGATGTCAGAACTGCAATTAAAACTCAGATTAGAATGGAAGGGATGACTCCTGTTGCAATCCTAAAAATCACAATGGAATAATAATATGCCATATTGGAAAGCAAAGTTTATTTCAGGACTTGGATATAACACATGAAAAAGAAGAGTCAACATAGCAGTTGTAACTGGAGTTCTTTTTTATTAGTGTTGGAGCTCACAGAATCTGATCTCATACTTAGAGTGGGTAGCTATTATAAGTTTATAAGATAGGCTTGACAAAATAGTGAGAATACCAGAGGAGTATAAAGACTGCAAAAGAAGCAAAATCTGGCTGTTGTGATGTGTGTATTCCAACATGAACTGTTCCTTATGATAGATGAGGCCTACTTTTGTTAGACTACCCAACGAATGTGGCATTTTTCTTTCAGTTTTATACATATATCCCTGTTGTCTATCATGTTAGGTGACAGCTGACCTTAAAAGTATTTCTCATTGCTAACTTAAACCATAATAACATGTACAAGAAGGTGTGTTTTTGTGTGTGTGTGTGTGTGTGTGTGTGTGTGTGTGTGTGTGTGTGTGTGTGTGTGTGTGTGTGTGTGTGTGTAAATCCACACTTTAAAAAGATCACTTTTGCAGAATGGTGCCATTTTCCATTTAGAAATATTATGAATTTTAAAAATATGAAATGAACAAAAACAGGTTAATGGGTTGTTAGGACATCACCTCTTCAGCACTCTAGTTACTAAAAATCCCACTCCATTATCAATGAAATCCACACTTGATCACCTAACAAAAAATAACTGTACTATTGCTAAATAGTACTATATCACAGCAGTGGTATCACATTCACTCCTATCTCAGTCTGCTTTATTCTATTTCAGATTATATTCACTAAAGACATAGGAATGTGCTACAATAACAGTGGTGCACTGGTACAACTCTTACAGTAGCTCTGCCAAAATATTAACTTTATACTACATTTGTGGATGGCTGAAGGGGAAAATTAAGACTAACTTTAAAGAGATTTGCAGATATGCATCGTAGCATCTGATGAGTTAAGGGCTGCAATGCATTCTCCCCTTTGTCAATCTTAATGTTTCTGGATGACATTTTAATGAAAAGGATACACTCAATCCAAAGTGAGTGTATAATTTTGTTTGAGTACCTTTATCTTGTTTGTGCTTGATTTTAATAAAAAGGCCCATAAACTTGTTTATTAAAGCACAACCCAAATAAATTTAAATTGTCCTTTGATGACATACTCTTAGGGGTAAAGTGAAGTGCTACCATAGACTTTAGTAGATGAGTCTTTGCAGTCTAATGGCTCACCTCATGTTTTCCCTGTGCTGATGCCAGTGAGGTTAAAGGTCATTGTTTATACTCATTGGTATCAGTTTAGAAAAAAATCCAAGTTTATACATATATATATATATATATATATATATATATATATATATATATATATATATATGCACAGACACAGATATCAATGACCAGAAGCAGAAAACATTTGCTGGTAGGACAAAAATGCTGTTTGGCAGTTTTTTACACCACTTGCTGTGGTGTAGAGGTAATCACATTAAGTATATTTAACATTCTTTCTCCTCTCCAACCACTCCCTCCCCCTCATTTCTTCTCCACCTTTCCCATGGCCTCTTGAATGACTTTGGGGATTCCCTATACAGCATTTTTTCCAGTATTCCATCATGAGAGTTCACAACCCCATAAAAACACATGTTCACAGATGCACTAACTGAGTTTTATTCTGGTCCATTAAATAGAAGAAGATATTACTGAAAATACATGGCATATATTTTAAACTATCATGCCGCGGTGGTACGGCGGTAGCGTTGTTACCTCACAGCAAGAGGTTCTTCCGTTCGATTCTTGGCTTGGCTTAGGAGTGCCTTCTGTGTGGAGTTTGCATGTCCTCCCCGCAGTTGGGTAGCATTCGAAAGATATGCGTGCGTAAATGGGTGTGCCTTCGTTGAAGGTTGGGCGTCAAGCTGGCACCTCAGCATTTCGGAAAAATCTACTGCCAATCATTAGTGTACCGGAGTTCCACTGTGGTGACCCCTTACCGGGAAAAGCCGAAAGACAAACAACAACTGCCTGTACATTAGTCTGTGCAAACAGCAATCACATTAAACAAGTATAACACAGTTAACACATGGTAAACTAAATATTAAACCAAAGGTTCAATAATTTTCAAAGATAAAGGATTATTTTACAGTATTCACGTAAGTACTTCATTATAAAATCTTTTTTCCTTCTAAGATAGGTTGTGCATAAACCAAGGACACCATGATGGAAATGGAGTTAATCTGTAATCAGCACTCCAAAATTGTTTATACTCATTGGTATCAGTTTAGAAAAAAATCCAAGTTTATGCATATATATATATATATATATATATATATATATATATACACATATCAATGACCAGAAGCAGAAAACATTTGCTGGTAGAACAAAAATGCAAAATAAAATAGCAAAACTGAGCATCAGTGTAACACTTTTAAAGTACTGTCATGCCCCAAAACCTCGTACCTCTGCTGCTCACACACACTATATTTGAGGCCATTGTACTTTGAAATGTGCAGCGGTAGCATTGTCACCTCAAAGCAAGAGGTTCTCTGGTTTGATTCTTGGCTGGGGTGCCTTTTGTGTGGAGTCTACATGTCCTCTCTGTATTCGTGTGGGTTTCCTCCGGGTACTCCAGTTTCCTCCCACGTTTCAAAGACATGCATCTGGAGCATTTCTCCCCGGGCCTCTGCTAAAAATTGGCTTTGGGTGCTTACATATTATCACAACTGGATTCCAAACCTGTCAACATTCGTGCTGTTATGATATTTGCTTCATTTATGAATGAAGCAATCAGTTTTTAGTTTGAAAGAGTATGCGATAACACGTATGTTTTTGTTTTTTTGTTTTTTCAGATGAATCTTCCCTTGTAAGCTATGTATCCTGCAGCACTTGGGCAGCTGGCCTCAATTGGCCATGTACAGATTATTCAGCTCTGTGCTCATAAGCCCCTGCAGTCAACTGTAGCTGGATATGTCAGATATTGAACATGTTAACTTTTCTGGGGAAACTGCGTGCCACTGTCTCCTTTGTGACTTGGACAGCATAAACTTACAAGTCAGAAGAATTACAGTTGTCAGCCTGCCTTGCTTACAAAGAGTTTGCGAAAAAACTTTAAGTGCCTTCTTTCTTTCATCTGGATGTTCTGTCACAGCCTATGTATTGGATGGCAGTTGTGTCACCCATGTGAATTTCACTTCAACCCTCTAGACAGATCCGTCTTGTTAAGCGGTTGTAGCTGGGTTCAGGTGGACATTTAAGATAGGAAAGATGTAAATATTTTGTGGTCAAACTGATTCTGTGCTGCCATCTCATTTGCCAGTCGCAAAGCATAAAGTTAACTGTTCCGTGGAACGTGCTTGCGTGCTGCTGTGTCATTTGTCAGTTGGTCAGCATAAACTAATAAGTAGCTAAATTTTTTCAAGTAAAAATCACTGTAAGGAAAGACACTTAGTGCAACATACGTCCCCATTACCTTGGATAACATATTTCGGCGGGAGAAGGGCTTGTAAATGAGATGCTTCTCCTGCTCTGAATCTGGTTGCAATAATATGAAAGTACCTGGCTTCGTTCCAAGTTGGACTTTCCCAGTAAACAAATGTTAAATAAAAAATAAATAAAGTATAGTGAATCCTCCAAGATACTGTACTTGCAATGGTATATTATACGTTCTTTACCAAATAAACTCTTGGCATTGCAATGCGGAGTGCTGATTTGGAACAACTCACAGTTCTGGTTCACACCTAAACTAGGGCCAACAGGCAAAAGGGAGATCGGAGACATTTTCTATCTCCCCATTCTGTGCAGCCTTTTTTCATAATTATTTAAATATTTAAACCAATAAGTACAACAAGGCAGTTCTATAATGTACTTCACACACAGTTCTCAAAACAAGAATCAACGGCTTTAATGTTCTTGAGAAAAATAATCAGTAGAACAGATCAAGCTACCAAGCAGCTCTCACGTCCAACAAAACTAAGGCAGATGCTATTACTGGACCAATTTAGCAGACATTTCATTAGGGTTTAACAGTCAATTCCTTTCTTATTTCACTTAAGTTTAGTAAAAAAAACAACACGTGCAATAACTTCTCATACTCAGTAAGAGAGAGAGAAAGAAGCTAGCCTGCCTGTAAAAATAATTTATATCCTCTCTGGTCTATTATTCTACCTGTTTACACAAACTGAATTTATTTTTGCATGTACGTATATATGTATGCATTTATGTATTTATTTATTTGCCAGATGCTAGCCAGGTTGGTGGGCTGATCAGCTGACTCTTTTCAGCCACGACCTCATAAAAGACATCAGTACAGAAGCCGTATACAAAAACATTATATAAAGCATAACTTCTATATGACATGAAGGCAAAGCTATAAACAAAAGTCCTTGATCTTCTTCTCCTTCTTTTGGCTGCTCCTATTAGGGGTCGCCACAGCGGATCATCTGTTTCCATTTCTTCCTGTCCTCTGCATCTTGCTCTGTCATATCAATCACCTGCATGTCCTCTCTCACCACATCCATAAACCTTACCTTAGGCCTTCCTCTTTTCCTCTTACCTGGCAGCTTCATCCTTAGCATCTTTTTCCCAATATACTCTGCATCCCTCCTCAGCACATGTCCAAACCATCGCAATCTCGCCTCTCTGGCTTTGTCTCCAAACCTTCCAACCTGGGCTGATCCTCTAATATACTTATTTCTAATCCTGTCAACCCTCGTCACACCCAGTGCAAATCTTAACATCTTTAACTCTGCCATGTCCAGCTCTGACTCCTGCCTTTTTGTCAATGCCACTGTCTCCAACCCATATAACATAGCTGGTCTCACTACCTTCTTGTAGACCTTCCCTTTCACTCTTACTGTTACTCATCTGTCACAAATCACTCCTGACACTCTTCTCCACCCGTTCCACCCTGCCTGCACTCTCTTCTTCATCTCTCTTCCACCCTCACTGTTACTCTGAACTGGTGATCCCAAGTATTTAAACTCATCCACCTTCGCCACCTCTACTCCCTGCATCCTCACCATTCCTCGATCCTCCCTCTCATTCGCACACATATATTCTGTCTTAGTCCTGCTGGCCTTCATTCTTCTTCTCTCTAGAGCATATCTCCACCTCTCCAGGGTCTCCTCCACCTGTTCCCTACTCTCACTACAGATCACAATGTCATTTGCAAACATCATAGTCCAGGGGGCCTCCTGTCTGATCTCATCTGTCAACCTGTCCATCACCACTGCAAATAAGAAAGGGCTCAGAGCTGATCCTTGATGTAATCCCACCTCCGCCTTAAATGCATCCATCACTCCCACTGCAGAACTCACCATTGTCACACTACCCTCATACGTATCCTGTACCACTCTTACATACTTCTCTGACACTCCCAACCTCCTCATACAATACCACAACTCCTCTCTAGGTACCCTGTCATATGCCTTCTCTAAGTCCACAAAGACACAATGCAACTCCTTCTGACCTTCTCTGTACTTCTAAAGTCCTTGATAAAACATTAATATCCAAGAACTGATAATATCTACAGCAAGATGTATTATCTATACAATTTTATGTGTGTGTGTATGCATGTGTGTGTGTGTGTGTGTGTGTGTGTGTGTGTGTGTGTGTGTGTTTTCATAAATCTTTATTTTTTAAGGTTGTTTTTATTTTTCTAAATACATTTTGAAGTATTCGGGTATTCAAGCAATGGAGAATACGTTTCTTATTAGTCAGTTGGGTATAGTATATTTTAACAGGTTTAGTACGCTGATGATTATACAGTGCATCACAGCTGTTAATGAATCTGATTGTATGATGTCACACAGGCTAAGAAACTGCTTTTATGCAAGTATTCTATGACCTTCTCTAACATTGCTCCTTGTTAGACTTTCATACACCACTGCTGAAAAAGTATTTGCCAAAAACAGTACCAGAACAATGGAATACTTTACCCCAGGATATAACAACAGCAACTTTGCTAAAAGAATTAAGAAAATTACTCAAAAACAATATCAACAAGAAAAGTCATCCCAACCTTCTTATAGCACCCTAAAGCTTATACTCTGATCACCCTAATAATTACTTACTACACTTTAGCACTGTGCTTTGAAGACCTTAAAACTCCCCCCATGGAACAATACTGATCCATACAAAACCAACTACTTAGTTAAAAACTACTCACCTACTTCTGCATAGTTCCTTTGAACACACTCTCACCTAATTTTTCTACTTCACATCTGTGTTCATACCTGTAGTACCATACTACTACTATTGCATACAAACTAGCAGTTATGTACTCCAAAACATATATGTATACCTAGCATTTTAATCCCAGACTAACCTTCTACAAGTGTGTGACACTTCCTTTTCTCCTCAAATCTTCTGTCCAATAGGATGTATTAAAATGTACTATTTAACCAATGATAACCAATGCATTATGTGTTATGCTGTATACCACCAGTAAGGAGAAGCTGACTGCTTTTGAAATACCCTATAATTTTCAGCCTTTTGATGACCTTAACTTGATCTACATTCACAACAACATCACTGCCAACATGAGTTACTCCCCCTATACAGACTGGATCCCACTATTCTTATATGTGCAGATATGCCTTCTGAGGGGTTTTTTTTTCAAGTCCTATAAATAATGTCTAAGTATTTGTTGTTCAACAATTGCTTTAAATAAATTATCACAGTCAACTTTTTTATTCTCCAACTGTTGTAAACAACATATGCTAAGTTGCTGCATCCAGCTTTTATAATTAATGTCTTACATTGTTTCATGGCCTGGGTCATGTCTGAAAATGGTCTTTGGATCAGTGCACCTACCCAGTTAACAAATGCAAAAATAAAATAATTGTAAACGTTTCCTTTACAGATTATTA
The DNA here is from genome assembly GCF_019279795.1 of Protopterus annectens. Classification (NCBI taxonomy): domain Eukaryota; kingdom Metazoa; phylum Chordata; order Ceratodontiformes; family Protopteridae; genus Protopterus; species Protopterus annectens. The sequence continues at coordinate 428,812,826 of NC_056747.1, read as the reverse complement.
AAAATAATCAGACTGGGATAAAAGCATTTGCATTATCCACAGACACTAAGTACTTGCTATTGCATTTATACAAAATAATTAGAGTGTTGCATGTATTTTTTTGTCATTTACTGGCTATATCACAGAGATGTATGCATTTCATGTAGATTGGGAAAAGCGATGGCAATGAAAAATGAAATATACCCCCCCCCCCCCAGAGGGTAGCCGTTGCTGTAAATGTACCCAAACGATCCCTTTTTAAACACTTTTACAGAAATGTTATATACAGAACAAACACATTAACATAATTAAACAAATAACTATTTACACAAATGTCTACATCAATTCTTGCTATATGTATTACTAAAATTCATTAAACAGCCATAAACCAGTCAGAGAAAATAAAGTAATATTGCTCCATTAATGAATAAAATTTTATACAGTAATCATATTTTGTGTTTACTTTGCCTGTTAGAATCTTAATAGTAGATATTTCTTTATGACACACAACATTGATAGTATTTGTACATTTTGTAAATTCTATACATTAAGTATAACTTCATTTTTCCAATTATTTGTAGCAATTTTCCTGGGTATTGTTAATAAGCTCCAAAGAAGTGATAACTGAGATTTTGGGTACACATCCAGGAATTAGCACATTACACAACACAAAAAGTTTAGTTAATACGAATGTACCAGATCACAATGCTTACAGGAAACATTGAAGTATTTATCCAAAATGTAGTCTACATGGTCCCTTATGAGATTATATTATCAGTTTGAGTTTGGCCATCAGATTTAAGAAGATTTAGGTCATTTCCTATAGATATTTGTTCCTATTTACTAATGTTTCTGTATTTAAAGTGCTTTGTTCTATTTCATAAAATTACTTTGAAAGTTTCAATGTTTCCTTACTTTTTTAAACTGGCTTTATTCTTTTACATTCTGCTTAATTGTATTATAAATGTAGATTTTAATTTAAGAATGTGGTTGTTACAATTGCACATTATCTGCAACATTGTGCACAAGTTATTAAGGTGAAAACATGTAAATGTGCTAAAAAATCAGCATTTTATAAATATTGACTCTGTACAATGCCTTATAAAATATGTAAGGTAGATAAAGTCAACTGCAGAACCAGAAACCTGACATTTATAAAAGAACCTCTCTTCAGTGTATCAGTCATCATGCAACAGCACTGCAAGAAAAGCATCTGTTACTGATAGCGCTCCTTATAGTACTGTAATGGATATATAAAACAAAGGATAAGTAGTTGCTCACAGCACAGCAAATCATACATGTAGAATTCAACTTTGCCTCCACTGTTCACTGGCATGGATGGCTAGCTTTGCAGAAGCTTTTTTCCCCTTCAGTTATTAGGATAATGGCACAAAGTGCTGAATAAAATCAGGAAAGTAATAAAATGAAATGTGCCCCTTACCGGCTACGTGTTTGATTAATAGCCCCAGTGCTGGGCCAGCCCACTCATCTGTCTCAGTATGGAGGGCCCACATGACTGTCCCTGGTAGGCATCAGGGTGGTGTGCCTGTGGTGTCCTATGGCAGGAGGTAGGGTTTCTTGCTGGAAACAAAAGTGGGGGATTGTCCAGTATAGTCAACCCACTGTTTGGCTACCTGCATATGTAGACAATTGTAGGGCCAACAAATATGCAAAACCTTAAACCACCCTTGATGGTTGCCTGAATAATGTCCCCCCTTGGCTCACCCTCATCCTAGTTATGGGGGGCAAATGAGCCAACTGGATGAGAGAGGCAGTTAGGCAATAAAAGGGGAAAAAAGAAATGCACCCCTTATTGAATGAAAGAGATTATATAATGTAGTTAAAAAATAAGATAACCATATCAAGTCAAAATATTAAAAAGAATAGTTATTGACACTGAACTCCAGCAGACATACTTTCTTTTTTGTGATTTGCTGTTAATAATGTCAATGTTGGTGCCAGAGGAAAAACTGTCAGTAAGAAGCAAAATTCAGAGATATAAATTTTGTCAAAGAAAACTTAATATCAGAGCAAAACAAAAATACTTCCCAGTCAAACAAGAAAACAAATGTTTCAGAAGATACTTGAATCAGTTCAGGAAATAGTAAAGTAGTCAAAATATCTAGAAATTTGAGATATTGCCCAGGAATGCCTACTCATATGCACCACGTAGCACAGAGTCATACTATCTGCAAAGCACACCATAATAACAACCCAAAGGAAGAGAGGCTAGCATACAAGTACCATATTCGGTACTTACTATTATCGCAACCAGATGTTTGCGGTTGTGAATTTCGCTTAGATGAAAACAGATGAGTGCATGAAACACTGGAAAATGTTGTGCAGGCTCCTTTTGGCTGTTGAAAAACCTGTGGATTACCTTGAGGGACAGAAAAACATTCAGAAATACTCTTCCCTTTTTGCGTGCATTACAGATGCAGGCTGAAATTGTCACCCATGCTGTCTTACTGATGAATGGAATTTTTGAACTGTCAGAAACGAAGCCCTCAAACAAGGAAAACACACACAGGAATTTTTTGGGTCATAAAGTAATCCTTTTTTAAAAAAACTGTTACCATACTGCATAATAACCTTCACCATGGAAAAATGAAATACAGTAATGCTTGTAAAAATGCAGGGTGGATGATGTTGATAGGTGATTGTGGGTTCCCAATTACACATAGTAAGAACAGTATGGAAAAAGTGTTTCTGTCTGATGATGCGCTTCTTCCTGTCATTAGTGGAATATAGCAGGTTTTTCATTTGAACTTGAACCCATGTTAACAAATTTTTAAAAACAGAAAGTGGAGCAAAACCATTACTTCTGTGTCTGTGCCTTTTTATGTGGGGAAAAGTAGTCAGCAATTGCAGTAAGTCAGACAGCAGCCATAACAGTTGAAGTCTGCATGCACTTTACTGCCAGCGACAAGACATGCTGGCGGCAAAGTACATACCGAAACAACAGCATTCAGTTTGTCATTTGTTACTGATAACCCTGCCTAAAAGCACATTCATTGTGAAAGAGAACCCTTTCTCTGACATTGTCACACCTTTAACACTTACATGTAAACATCAGGAAGCAACAGTAATTATCGCGAAAATCTGGTTGCGATAATACGTAAGTATTCCATATTCTCCATGGAGTCGAGTGGGCAGTAATTCACTGAAGTTCAATAAAGCCATCTGTCTCACAATTATGAGTCATTGTTTTAAGTTACCTGAAATAATGAAACTGAGAGACGCAAGTTCAAGTATTCTTAACACAGAGGATATCCACTGTTGGGGTTTGCATTAATTTGCTTTTGTTCATATTGTTGACTTTAGTTTGCACAAAATGTATTTGGTCAAGATGCTGTTTGCCTATTATTATATTGCTCAACACATACTGCCGTGTTATGTGAAGGTTTGATATATTACTACATGTAAAACTCCAAACATATGTTGCCAGTTCAAAACACAAGAAAAACACCAGAATCATAGCATCACTGTATCAATGTTTAGAAACCAATTTAATGACTTACTATTTCTGCATGTTGATATTTAATAGCAGACACACACACACACACACACACACACACACACATATATATATATATATATATATATATATATATATATATATATATATATATAAAGAGAGAGAGAAACAGAAAGAGAAATAGATACATAATCATGATTACATGTAAAATTGATGATGGTAGGAATAATAATTTAATAATAAATTAAACAAATCATATAAAACAACACCCCCACACTACTTATATATATAAATACTAACTTTGAGATTGTACAGCAGTAGGGAAAGGGAAAACTTTCTTACCCCTTCATTCTGCCTATCTCTCACTAGTAGCCATAGACCACAATCACTCTATGGCACATTCCGTGCAAACAAACACATACACTTGTGCACAGTCTTTCATACAGGCACACATTCAATTTTTATTGCAAATAAACATACCATTTAGTATACATATTTACAAACACACAAGCACACACTTACTACCAAAAAAACTCTGACACCATTTAATTCCATTGACCATCTATTCAGCAAATCCCACATAATTTAATTTCCTTAAAGAGACATACATACTTTGTTTTCACCCCCATGCCCCTGCATCTCTGTCTGTACCACTTATGATATCAAACAACAGTGAGTCAGGCAAAGTGGAAAATTTCATATTTCCATTTTTCTACAATGTCTCACAAACACAAAACAAAACAAAAAATCAACATAAGTATCCAGATTCATAAAATTAATGCATATATATATTTATAAATATATATATATATATATATATATATATATATACACACAGACACACACACACACACACACACACACACACACACACACACACACACACACACACACACACACACACACACACACACAAGTATATATGGGTCTACTTCAGTTTACTGAATTAACATATGACCAAAACTGAAAACGAGATGACAAAACTGAAAGAGCACAACAACAAATGTTCACTAAGCAGAAACTTAAGACACTGAAATACCAGCTGCAGATGTTACACATAATTTTTTTTTTTTTGGGGGGGGGGGCCTCGTAGCTTTTGAATGGAGATTACGATGCAGGGAGGACTGGGAAATTCACCCTTTTCCCCACTCTAATGCAACCCTGGTGTTGGTATATATAATTTGTAGGTGGTGAGGGGGGAGTACGGGGGCTTGCTCCCCTTAAAAAATGTAAAAAAAGGTTGTCATGAAGCTAAGTAGAACACCAACTTCTCATTTTATTAGAACAATTATCATCTGGAAGGTGCTCCATGTTTGTGACAGAAGCTGCTATAAGTCACAGTGTAGATTAAAGGGACAGCCGTCTATTTCTCCTGTAATACATTGAATGTGTTTGTTTTGATCTTGTAAATTTTGTTTTTGTGAATGCTCGTTGTTCTGCAGTTTCAATGTTGTCATCTCGTTCTTTTCAGTTTTGGTCATGTGTTAATTTGGTAAACTGGTATAGACTCATATATATATATATATATATATATATATATATATATATATATATATATATATATATATATAGGTTCATAGGTTCATACTTGGCTATCTGCCCTAGGGAATTTATAAGCCTAGCCAGAGTGTGTTTGGCTTTCTCCACCCATTTTAAATTAATTTTGCTATGCCCTTTTTCGAGGTTAGTATACTGTACATCTGTCTAACAGTGACACAGAAGTGATACCCGGAGTAAATCTATGATCTCCCATCCACTCATCAAGATTCCTCTTGAAGAGAGTCAATGAGGGACTCTGCCTAACCTGGACTAGGATTTTATTTCAGAGTGAAGGGTGCCTCTGGGTTATGAATCTGTCCCTCCAGCATGTCCTATTTATTTCATTGCTGAGGTTCAAGTCTATCGAGCGCGTAGCTTGATGGGATTTGGATTTTCTGAGGTGCAGCATGTCCATTAATTCCGGGTTGGACATGGCTTTATACGTCAGGCACAGATCGCCTCTGAGCAGGTGGTATGCCACTGAGTAGAGCTGCAGTTTCTTTAACCGGGCAGCATATGGCATCTGTTTGAGCCCTTTGATCCTCTTGGTGAGGTACTTTTGGGGTCTTTCCAGTTGCTGCAGGTGTCTGGTAAGGTACATCCCAAAAGGGGCATTGTACTCAATTATGGGCCTGATGAGGGATGAGTAAAGAGGCACAATGACCTCCCCTGATCTAGATGTGAACCCCTTCATGATTAGGTGGGCTATATAAAATGATTTTCTAACCACTTTGGCCACGTGGTTGTTGAATGAGAGATTGCTATCAACTTGGGTCCCCAGGTCCCTAATTACTTCTTCCGTACTTAATGGATTACAATCTATGTGGTAATTTGTGGGCACTTTGTTTTTGCCGAAGGGGATGACTATACACTTTTTGGCGTTTAGCTTGAGGCCATGGCTCTGGCACCAGTTGTCTGTTTCTATGAGGCCCTTTTGTAGGATGCTTGTGTCAGCTGGAGAGTCGATTATGGCGTCGTTTGCAGTCATCTGCGAACTTGGTTAGCCACAGTCCTTCCATGTTGGCCTGTATCTCCGAGAAATATATAACGAACAAGAGAGATCCCAGGACTGAGCCTTGTGGGATGCCACTTGTAACTGGTTTGGAGTCTGACATGGCTCCAGCAATTCTAACCATGTGGGTTCTGTCCTTGAGCCAGTTTGCAACCCATCTAGTGACACAGGGGTTTATATTTAAGCTGGTGAGCTTATCTACAATGCCCGAGTGGGGTATTGTATCGAAGGCTTTTGCGAGGTCCGGGTAGGCTGTGTGGACCACCTTCCCCTCGTCAATGGCCTTGGTGACTGTTTCAAAGAAATCGACCAGGTTTAAGAGGCAGGATCTGCCCTTAACAAAGCCGAACTGGGTAGGATCCAGTGTCTGTAGGTCCCCAATATCTTTATTTATGAGGTCCATGATGATCCTTTCCATAGCTTTGCAGACCAAGCTAGTCAGACTTATGGGGCGATAGTTTCCAGGATCCGTTGAGGCACCACCTTTGTGGAGAGGAACCACTGTTGCTGTACGCCACTCTTTTGGTACATATCCTGTAGTAAGGCTGAGACTAAACAGTAGTTTTATGTTTGGGTTTAGTTTTTCTTGGAGTTCATGTAGGATGCAGCCCGGGACACCATCTGGTCCCATTGATGCTGTGTTTTTTGCTTTGGAGAGGGCGGCTCTTACCTGAGCATCTGAGATGTCAGGGGGCAGCACTCTGCTGGGATAGATATTTGCCCTTTTTGTGGGGAAGGGGGGGAGAAGTTTGCGCTGAACCTGTCAGCTAGGATGTTGGCAATGTCTGTGGGTTCGGTGCATTTTTTGTCATTTTGGACTAATTCTGAGCATATCTGGGAATTCCCACCCATGTTCCTAACATAACTAAAGAAAGCCTTGTGATTGTCCTTAGTGTCCTGTGCAATTTTTCTCTCGAAGCTGGCCTCAGACGATTTTATGAGTGCCCGTAGCTTTTTGCTAATACTAATCAGAGATGCCTTCCCTTTTTGGGATTTTGCTCTATCATGTAGTAGCTTCCTCCTTCTACTGTATAGTTTGTTTATGGCTGGGATCCACCAGACAGGACGTCTGCCTTTGGAGGATTGTGTCTTGGTTTTGTTTGGGATTGCATGATCCATGCATTCCTGAAAGTGTTCATAGAATGCGTTTATAAAGGATTCTGCGGTCTGGGCCGTATTTTCCACAGGCCCGGGGGCTTTGAAGGATTCCACCTCGGTTTTGAGGAGTGTGAAATTTGCTTTAGAGAAGTTTTTCACTGTGGTTTTCTGGGCAGGGGCTGGGGTCGGGATGTGAATATCTAGTGAGATTAGTTTATGGTCTGATCTTATCAGTGAGGGATACACTTCTGGTCTGGAGCATAGAGTCCCCATGTTGGTGATGATCAGGTCCAGTATGTTTTCCCTCTTGTGGGAGTGGTAACAAGCTGTTCCATAGCATTTGAGTTTATAAATTCTAGGAACCTTTGGGCTAGGGTGTTGGAGCTAGAGTAATGCTCCCAGTCTATGTTTGGGTAGTTGAAGTCGCCCAATATAATGGTGTTTGGAGAGACCTTCATATTTTCCAGTGTTCTCAGGAAGGCCGAGTGGGGTTCCTGGGTTTGGGAGGGTGGTCTGTAGCAGGCTATAAACTGGAAAGCAGTTTTACCCACTGTTAGTTGCACATGGATAGTCTCTGATGCTTTGTGCTGTGCCACCAACCTGAAGGTGTGGGTATCTTTGACGAATATTGATACTCCCCCTCCTTTTGTGGTTCGGTCCAAGTTTTGGGGCCGAAAAACATGGTATGAGGTATAACCTGGTAGTGCTGGGGTGCTCTCGGGAGCCTTGAACCAGGTTTCTCTTACTGCACAGATATCGATGTTCTCTATGCTAAGGAGAGTTTCGAGTGCGTGCATCTTGAGGTTTAGACTTCTGGCATTGAGTAGCATTACTCTTAGTTTCTTATCCCTTGTGATACCTATGGAGGTGGGTTTGTCTTTTGAGCCTTGCCTAAAAAAGGCACTATGGGGGGGTGGCAAGAGCCTTTGGCAATATCCGAAAGCCCAGGGGTGACAGGTGCAAGCCATCCCTAACGAAGCATCGTGGCTTGTCGAGCATGTCATCCCAGGCTGACAGGCATTGGATCCCCTTTGAATGACACCAATACTTAAGCCAGTTGTTGAAATTGATCATCTTGTCTTCATATTGTGGCATCATTCTTGGTGAGGGTAAGATGCTACTCAAGGTCAGGGTCATACCGGCCTGGGCTACATGCTCAGAGAGCTCCTCTATGTCTCTTTTCATGTAGTCCAGGGAGGTACGTCTCAGGTCATTCACACCAGCATGGACAATTACTGAGTCATATTTGTACTTGCCTTGGAGTGACCTGAGTGCTTGTGTTATGTGGCGGATCCTAGCGCCTGACAGGCAGCTCACCGTGACCTTCTCCTTGTTCAGCCTGGTGAGTGGGACGTCAGTGTGCCTGACGATAGAGTCACCTATTACAAGTGTATCAGGTGTGTTGTTTAGCCTTAAGGGCTGTGACTGTTCGGCACACTGGCCTTGTGAGCTATGTGTTGCACGTGTTTTGTTTTGGGGTAGCGGTTGCTTGGGTGTCTGCTTTGGCGGTCTCTGTTGCTTAGGCAGATTTTTATTTAGAGCCTCCGAGTATGTTTTTGTGTGTTTATGTGTTTGGTTTGCTGTCGTGGTAGGTCTATGTGAGACTGGAATTTTAGTGAGTGTGGTTTCCTTCTTCTCCTGACTGGTTACGCCAGTACTGAGTTGAGAGAGGTTAGCCTCCAGTTTGGCTATATGGTTGCATCTCTCACATGTGTTGGAATTTGTTGGGAGGAGGAGAGGGTTGTCTGTGTACATGAGGCAGTTGTAACATTGCCTCAAGATTCCCAGATTCACCAGCTGGACTGGAGAGGAGATTGACAACTGACCTTTGGACATGCTAGAATAGTATTGGGAATTCCTTTATAATTAAAAAAGGGCCAATGGGGAACAAGGTACTCAAGGGGAGTTTGTGAGGGTGTAGTGCTTTTAATTTTTTAGTGCTGACTTATATAATTGCTTTAGTGAGCAAGTGCCAGGCTTTAGAGTAGGAATAGGGTGTTTATTATGAGAACTAGATCAGTTCTAAGGGAAAAAGTGAAGAGCAGACTTTGTGGAGCCGAGAATGGTTTAAACCCAATTAAGCGTCGTTGCCCGATGCTGCGCTATGCCCAAAATCGCACAAAGCCACGCTAAAGCGGGTTTTATACAGGGGGGACTTGAAAGAGCTAGAAATTGGCCCAAAACGGCCAATAGACTACCAGATTCTTGTGCTGGGAACACTCCTCCAGGGATAGATAGGCTGCTCTAAGCTCCCCACTGCCACTGGTGAACAAAGAAGCCCTTTATCCAAGAAAGGAAATGGGCAACACAGGAACTTTCCAAAAGTCCAGAATACAGCAAAGCCTGTATTTGGACTACTCTAGGTCAGGAAAGACGGGAAACAAGGATAATTTATTTATTTATTTATTTTTTGCAGCAAACAGCAGGAAAATGCAATAAATATGTAACACAGGCTAGCGCACTTGAGTGTGTAGCCTCAACAGGTAAATGCAACAAACAGGACAAACTTTAAATTACAAGCAAAAGCGCTAAAGCTGGCTTTAAAGCAGGGGGTTAGAAAGAGATAGGAAATGGCCCAAAACGGCCAATAAGCTACAAGTTACTGGGCTGGAACCACTCCTCAAGGGACAGATAGGCTGCTCAGAGCTCCCCACTCTCACTGGTGAACAAAGAAGCTTCCTCCTATCCCAATAAGGATATGGACAACACAGGAACTATGACACAGCTCAGAGATCAGCAATACCTGAAGACTGGACTATTCTAGTTCAGTAAAGGCGGGAAACAGGGATATTTTTTTTTTTTTTTTTTTTTTAAGTAGCAGAAATTAGGTACAGAAACACAGTAAATGCTTTAATTCGGCTAGCGCACTTGAGTGTGTAGCCTACCAGTTGCCTGTATCACTCTGCAGGACACCACGAGGAGCTGCGTGGGGTTGTATACAATAACAAACTTTTTAAATCACAGATTCGCTAAGAAAAAAAAAACTGGCGTTTTAGGCAGAATTAGTTAACACAGCAAGAAAAGCAGAAAACTGATACTTAATCACTCCAAAGTCACTCTTTTGTCTCTCTGCTGCTGTAGACTCTGCAGAACACCTGGAAGGCACTTGCTGAGCGGAATACAAGAGTAAAAACTGTGCAAATGAGGTTTTTATAGCAGGGAAGTGAAAGAGATAGAAATTATCCCAAAATGGCCCATAAACTACTAACTTCTGGGCTGAAACCACTCCTCCAGGGACAGATAGGCTGCACAAAGCTCCCCTCTCTCACAGGTGAGCAGAAAAACAGAGAAACTTCCTTCTATCCAAGTAAGGTAATGGCAACACAGAAACTTGTAACATAGCCCTGGATTCAGCAATAACCTGAAAACTGGACTATACTAGTTCAGAAAGGTGGGAAACAAGTATATCATTTTTTTCAAAAATAGAGCAGATACAATCAAAATTAGCCCAAAAAGGCCAATAAACTACCAACTTCTGGGCTGAAATCACTCCTCCAGGAACAGATAGCCTGCTCAAAGCTCCCCTCTCTCACAGGTGAACAGAGAAACTTCCTTCTATCCAAGTAAGGTATGGCAACACAGAAACTTGTAACACAACCCTGGATTCAGCAATAACATGAAAACTGGACTATACTAGTTCAGAAAGGTGAGAAAGAAGTGTATATATATATATATATATATATATATATATATATATATATATATATATATATATATATTTTTTTTTTTTCAGAAAATAGAGCAGATACAATCAAAACAACACTTTACCCAATTGACCAGTTAAAAAGCTTAAAACTGAGCTCTGTTCCAGCAGTCTTCAATCAGACAAGTTCTAACTGCACAGTCTTGCCACTAGGGTACAGAGAAACCTTCTCCAAAAAAGACGGCCTGGGTCAGTGCACAATTCATACAAACAAAGCTAGATCCAGCCGGCCTGAATCTAGTCTATGCTACAGCAAACAAGGCGTACTGATTTCAGAAAGAAACAGTTCAAGTAAGCATGTGCAATAAGCCTTTAACCAGAAATTCCCAGCTCAGAAGGGCAGAATCTAGTCTCTCCTCCCACAAGAGTGCAGACCACAAACCTTCTTAATGTAAAATAACTGGCCTGAAGCCCAAGTCCTTAACCTAGAACCTTTAACACTTTTAGAATAACAGACACTGAGCCTTCAATCAGCAGTTCCCAACTTAGAAGGATGTACGCTACCTGTCCTGCCACAACAGTGCAGACCACAAACCTGCCTAATGTAAAACAACTGGTTTGAAGCCCAAGTGCTTAAACCAAGGGCCTTAGAATAACAGTTACAATTTAATCAGGCTACTAACAAGCAGTAATAAAGGCAGCACAATATATATAGACTATATATATATATATATATATATATATATATATATATATATATATATATATATATATATATATATAGGCTTACAATCAAAATGTGGAATGGCAGTTTTACGACTGCCACTTGTTTGAAATCACGGTACTCAAGGTCTGCAATGCCGAACTGCAATATTACAAAGCATAATAACAAATGTAGAGCTGCATTGTGAATGTAGATCTTGGTACAGTGGGGAGTGCATAATTTCACATTTTCCTCACTGTAGTGCGATCTTGGAGTTGATATATTTAAGTTGCAGGGGGTGGGGGGGTGCAGCTCTCCTACAAAACATTTACACTAACACTGACGTTTGATTCAGACAGTTAGGTGTTGTGCATGGGGCCATCGCGGTGATGACTTCAGATGTTTTGAATGGATCGGTGAGTATATTTTTGTAGTTTTGGTTTGGCATTGTGCATAAACGCACAATTGCCGTTCTGACTTTTGATAGTAGACCATATATATATATATATATATATATATATATATATATATATATATATATTAATACACACATACATCTGTGCATTTATCCCATATTATCCATCTGGGCTAAGTCGCCTTCTCCTGGATTGAAAAGCTCTAATTTCTAAGAATAAGCCTTACCGAATTTACAGAGGTAAGTAGTGGTGCTAACAAAAACTGTTGTGATGCACAAACAATGCACAGTGAATAAGCAGTGCCACAAAGAAGCTTTACGCACATACATGCACATGTTAAGTTGCAATCATAGGTGAATAAGAGGGAAGGCTACTGCATTAAGGTGGTATAAAGCAGAAGAGGTAGAGGTGTGGAGTAAGAGATGGATATAAAAAGGAAGAAGAAGGGCAAAGTGAAGAGGAACTAAATAGGGTTTGAGATGAAAGTTGTGATATAAATGTATTTCTTTATCCCCTGTTGACCAGGTTAGTCCCAATAGGCTAGAGGCCTCTTTTTAGGAGAGATCCAAGGTGATATTTCTACTACTTAGGGAAGTTTGGCCAGGACATAAGGAAACTTGTTCTACTCTTTTCGATAGGTGCTGTGGGATATTTTACATCCACCTTAACTATCACCAATTCAAGCAGATAGGACCTTGGTTTAATGTTTCATTTGAAGGATGACACACAGGAATGCAGCATCCCCCCTTATATTCAGTGCAGTGATAATAATTCAGTCATTTCGAGTGGTAACAGAACCCACAGCCTTCTAGTTTTTCAGCACCAAAGGCAAATGTATTGCCTGTTGCACCACTGACAAAGATGGCAGACGCAAGAAAGGGTTCAGAAGGAGTAAATTTGAAGGTAGTTAATAGAAAGTCTGAAGCTATTTTGGTTATGGTTAGTTAGATTACGTGGCAAAATAAGCATTTGTACTTATCACTCATATTTAGTTTATTATACAAATACATGCATACATAAACACACACACATTTATGCATAGAAAGTATTTAAAAAGAGAATGATATATGTAATATATCTAGCATTAAAGCTAATGAGATAGTGACAGTGGACAGTATGGTTTTGCTGCACTATTATATACCTTTCAGAAGGAATATATATCTCATTGAAGTTAAACCACACATCCTGTATCCCTCTCTTTTTATTGGCTATCCAGACTGCATAACCCATATTTTTTCTGGACATGGCCATCCATCTTAGCCACTCCTACCTACATTTATTATCATTGGAACTGCAAAGCAGAGTATTGCAGAATGCAAACAATAAGTATCACAATACAAAGCCTCCAGTAATAAAAAACAAACAATGGCCACCATAACAAATGAAAGCCTACTAGGTTCATAGGTTCATAGGTAGGTAGTAGGCTATCTGCCCGAAGGCATTTATAAGCCTAGCCAGAATGTGTTGGCTTTTGCCACCCCCTTAGATTAGTTCCCTGTGCCTCTGTCCAGCAGAGCCATTGAAGTGATCCCTGGGGTAAACTTTCTGTTTCCCATCCACTCATCAAGGTTTCTCTTGAAGAGGGTTAGCAAGGAGCTCTGCCTAATGTAGATTGGAATTTTGTTCCAGAGCAAGGGAAGTCTCTGGGACAGGAATCTATCCCTCCAGCATGTACTATTTATTGTTGTGGTGAGGTTTAGATCCCTAGAGCATGTGGCTCGAGGGGATGTGGTTTTCTTTAGGTGGAGCATGTCCATCAATTATGGGTTGGACATGGCCTTGTATGTCAGGCAGAGATCACCTCTGAGTAGGCGGTATGCAACTGAGTACAGCTGGAGTTTCTTCAGTCGAGCTGCATAGGGCATCTGCTTGAGGCCAGTGATCCTCGTGGTGAGGTATTTCTGTGGTCTTTCCAGTTGTTGCGGGTGTCTTGCAAGGTATATCCCAAACGGGGCAGTGTACTCTATGATGGGTCTGATTAGTGATGCGTAAGAGGGGCCCAATGACCTCTCTCGATCTGGATGCAAACCCTTTTGTGATTAGGTGGGCCACATAGAAGGATTTTCTAACCACTTTGGCAATGTGATTATCAAAGGAGTGGTTACTATCTACTTGGGTCCCCAGATCCCTTATTATGTCTTCTGTATTTAGGGGGCTACCACCTATGTGGTAGTTTGTGGGTACTTTGTTTTTTCCAAAGGGGATGACTATGCACTTTTTGGCATTTAGCTTGAGGCCATGGTTTTGACACCAGTTATCTGTCTCAGTGAGATCCTTTTGGAGGATGTCTGTGTCAGCCAGAGAGTCAATTACAGCCACTAGTTTGCAGTCATCTACGAACTTGGTCAGCCATAGTCCTCCTGTGCTTTCCTGTACCTCTGAGAAGTATATGCCGAACAGGAGGGGTCTAAGACTGAGTCCTGGGGAACGCCACTTGTAACCAGTTTAGAGTCATACCTAACTCCCGCAACTCTTACCATGTGGGTTCTGTCTGTGAGCCAGTTGGCAACCCACCTCATGACATAGGAGTTTATGTTCAGGCTGGTGAGCTTGTCTATAATACCTGAGTGGGGAATGGTGTTGAAGGCCTTTGCAAGGTCTAGGTAGGCTGTGTGGACCACCTTTCCCTCATCTATAGCCTTGGTAACTGTCTCAAAGAAGTCCACCAGGTTTAGAAGGCATGATCTGCCCTTAACAAAGCCGAACTGGGTAGGGTCCAGTGTTTGGAGGTTCCCAATGTCTCTGTTAATGAGATCCATGATGATGCGCTCCATAGCTTTGCAGACCAAGCTAGTCAGGCTTATAGGTTGATAGTTCCCGGGGTCTGTTGTGGCTCCACCTTAGTGAAGTGGAATAACAGTTGCTGTGCGCCACTATGTGGGCATGTAGCCTGTGGAGAGGCTGAGTTTAAACAGTGTGTTTAGGTGAGGGGTTAGTTTATCTTTGAGCTCATGTAGCACGCAGCCTGGGACACAGTCCAGTCCCATTGATGCTGTGTTTTTGGCTTTGGAGAGGACTGTTTTAACCTGAGTGTCTGTGATTTAAGGGGCACTACATTCTTCTGGTATAGTTATGGGCCCTTTTGGGGGTAAGAGGGGGGTGAAGTTTGCACTGAACCTGTCTGCCAGGATGTTGGCTATATCATTCGGTTCAGTGTATTCTGTGCCGTTCTGCCCTAACTCCGAGCAGATCTGAGAATTGCCACTTAGATTCTTGACATAGCTAAAGAATGCCTTGTGGTTATCTTTGGTGTCCATGGCAATTTTTCTTTCGAAGCTAGCCTTGTATGATTTTATGAGGGAATGTATTTTCTTGCTGATACTGATCAGGGATGTCTTCCCTTCTTGGGATTTTACTCTTTTCTGTACTAGTTTCCTCCTTCTATTGTATAGCTTGTTTATGGCAGGGGTCCACCAGACTGGTTTCCTTTTCTTGGAGGAGTGAGTCTTGGTTTTGTTTGGGATAGAACAATCCATGCATTCTTGTAGGTGCCTGTAGAGTGCATTAGTAAAGGATTTTGCAGCTTGGACAGCATTATCCTTTAGCATGGGGGCTTTGAAACTTCCCACCTCGGTCTTAAGTAACATGAAGTTTGCTTTTGAAAAGTTTTTCACAGTGGTTTCTTTGACTGGGGGTGGTGGCAGAATGTGGATATCCTGAGTGATTAGTTTATGGTCAGATCTAACCAGGGAGGGGTTGACCTTCAGTGTGGAACACCAGTCGCCCATGTTGGTGATGACCAGGTCCAATATGTTATCACCTCTGGTGGGGGTGTTGACCAGTTGATCCAGGGTGTTTTGGTGTATAAATTCTAAGAAATATTGGGAAAGGGAGTTTGTACTTGAGTAGTTCTCCCAGTTGATGTTTGGGTAATTGAAATCACCCAATTTCAGGGTGTTTGGAAGGACCTTTATGTCTCCCAGTGTTTCCAGGAATGCGGAGTGGGGGTCCTGGGACATGGTGGATGATCTGTAGCAAGCTATAATTTGAATAGCAGTTTTGCCCGTTGTTAGTTGCACGCGAATGATCTCGGAAGCATCGTGCTGTGCCACTAACCTGGAGGTGTGGTTATCCTTGATGAATATGGATACTCCTTCGCCTTTTGTATTTTGGTCTGGGTTTTGTGGCCAAAATGTATGGTATGAGTTGTAGCCTGGTAGTACTGGGGTGCTCTCTGGAGCCTTAAACCAGGTTTCTGTTACTGCACATATATCAATTTTCTCGATACTGAGGAGTGCCTAGAGTGCATGCATTTTGAGGTTTAGACTTCTGGCATTGAGTAGCATTACCCTCAGTTGTTTGTTACTTCTGCTATTTACGGCGGTGGGTTTGTCTTTTGAGCCTTGCCTAAAAAAGGCACTATGGGGGTGGCAAGAGCCTTGGCCAGTATTCGAAAGCCTAAGGGTGACAGGTGCAAGCCATCTCTAGCAAAGCAGTGTGGCTTGTCGAGCATGTCATCCCAGGCTGACAGACACTGGATCCCCTTTGAATAACACCAGAAGCTTAACCAATTGTTGAAATTGATAATTTTTTCTCTATACCATGGTATCATTCTTGCTGAAGGCAGGATGCTACTCAGGGTCAGGGTCATACCAGCCTGGGTTACGTGATCAAAGAGCTCCTCCATGTCTCTTTTCATGTAGTCCATGGACGTACAGCTCAGGTCATTCACACCAACATGGACAATGACAGAGTCATATTTGTACTTGTTGTGGAGTCGCCTGAGTGCTTGTGTTATGTGTCGAATCCTGGCACCCAACAGGCAGCTAACAGTAACCTTCTCCTTGTTCTGCCTAGTGAGTGGGACATCAGTGTGCCTGACTATAGAGTCACATATTTCTAGTGTGTTGGGTATGTTATTTTGCCTTAAGGGCTGTGATTGTGTGGCACACTGGTTTTGTGAACTATGTGTTTCATGGTTTGTGTTGGGGGGGGTGGAGGTTGTTTGGATGTTTGCTTTGGAGGTCTCTGTTGGTTTTGCAGATTTTTATTTAGAGCCTCCGAGTATGTTTTCATGTATTTATGTGTGTTTTGTGCTGGTACTGGTTTCATAGGTCTATGTGAAACTGGTTGTGTGATGCAAGTAATTCCCTTCTCCTCTTGACTGCCTGGTCTAGTCTTGGGATGAGAGAGCTTAGCCTCCAGTTTGACTATATAATTGCATCTCTCGCATGTATTAGTGTTTGTTGGAAGGAGGAGAGGGTTGTCTGTGTACATGAGGCAATTGTAACATTGCCTCAAGATGCCCAGATTCACCAGTTGGACCGGAGAGTACATCTGAAACTGCCCTTTGGACATGCCTGGATAGGTACAGTGAACTGTTTTACTGATTGTCTGGTAAGGTCA
>NC_056747.1:428760612-428788112 GCF_019279795.1 Protopterus annectens | reverse complement strand
TACCTCCCTGGACTACATGAAAAGAGACATGGAAGAGCTCTCCGATCTTGTAGCGCAGGCAGGAACGGCCCTAGGTCGACTGGTGCCCTAGGCAAAAGGGCTCCACGGCACCCCCCACCACACTACCTGGTGCCCCCATCCTGGTCTGCCTACACCAAATAAATACTGGAAAAAGTGCCCCGGCTAGACCAGCGTCCTAGGCGGCTGCCTAGTTG
Organism: Protopterus annectens; assembly: GCF_019279795.1. Classification (NCBI taxonomy): domain Eukaryota; kingdom Metazoa; phylum Chordata; order Ceratodontiformes; family Protopteridae; genus Protopterus; species Protopterus annectens. The sequence continues at coordinate 428,787,897 of NC_056747.1, read as the reverse complement.
GCCTATGCCTAAGGCCGGCTATGAGCCCAGGCAGGTATGACCCTAGCCCTGAGTAGCATCCTGCCTTCACCAAAAATGACACCACAGCACAAGGATAAGATGATCAACTTCAACAATTGGCTAAGCTTCTGGTGTCATTCAAAGGGGATCCAGTATCTGTCTGCCTGGGATGACATGCTTGACAGGCCACGATGCTTCACCACAGATGGCCTGCACCTGTCACCCCTGGAATTCAGAATATTGGCCAAGGCTCTTTCGCCCCTATAGTGCCTTTTTTAGGCAAGGCTCAAAAAACAAACCCACCACCATAAGAATTACAGGAAACAAAAAACTGAGGGCAATGTTACTCAACACTAGGAGTCTGAACCTCAAAATGCACTTACTCGAGGCACTCCTCAGAATGGAGAACATCGATATCTGTGCAGTGACTGAGACCTGGTTTAAGGCTCTCGAGAGCATCCCAGCACTACCAGGCTGTAATTCATACCACACATTTCGACCACAAAACCCAGACCAAAACACAAAGGGCAGAGGTGTGACCATATTCATCAAGGACATCCGCACCTCCAGGCTACTTGCAAAATACGATGCCTCTGAAATCATCCAAGTGCAACTAACCCAGGACAAAATTGCATTCCAAATCTTAGCTTGTTATAGATCCCCCACCATGACCCAGGACCCTCACTCCTCGTTCTTGGTGACATTGGAAAAAATGAGGCTCCAACCAAATACCATAATAAAGGGCGATTTCAACTACCCCAACATAAACTGGGAAAACTACTCTTGTACTAACCCCCTTGCTCAACGGTTCCTGGAGTTCATAAACTCTAACACCCTGGATCAACTTGTAAGTGCCCCCACCAGGGGCAACAATATTCTGGACCTGGTCATTAGAAACATGGGTGACCAGTGCTCATCAGCCGAGATCAACTTCTCGCTAGTCAGGTCAGACCATAAACTAATCACCCTAGATATCCACATCCCGAACCCACCCACACACAAGGAAACCATAGTAAAATCTTTTCCAAAGTGAACTTCACGCTTCTCAAAAATGAGGTGATTTTGTGATGCCCCTGCAGATGGATAACACAGTCAATACAGTTGCAACTGCAGAATCCTGCACAAATGCACTCTAGGAGCACTTGCATGAGTGCATGGATCGTGCTACCCCAATAAGACCAAGATGCTATCCTCCAAATAAAGGAAGCCAATCTGGTGGTCCCCTGCCATTAACAAACTTTACAACAGAAGGAAGAAACTGTTGCAAAAGAAAGTAAAAACCCAGGTATGGACGAACCCACTGACAAGCCTCAGTAAGAAACTAAGATCTCTCATAAAATCCTCCAAAGCTAATTTTGAAAGAAAAATTGCCACGGATTCCAAAGACAATCACAAGGCATTCTTTAACTATGTCAAGAATCTCCATGGCAACACCCAGATCTGCACCGAACTACAACAGAATGGCACAAAATATACAGAGCCAACTGATATTGCCAACATATTGGCAGACAGGTTCAGTACAAACTTTACTCCCCCCACACCCCCCAAAGGGCCTATAACTATACCAGATGGTTGTAGATCCCCAGCAATCACAAACACACAGGTAAAAATGGCACTCTCTAAAGCCAAAAACACAGCATCCATGGGACCGGACAACATCCCAGGCTGCATCTTACACGAACTCCAAAATGAACTAGCCCCCCACCTAAAATCCATGTTCAACCACAGCCTCACCACAGGCTATGTGCCCACAGAATAGCACACAGCAACGGTTATCCCACTCCACAAAGGAGGAACCACCACAGACCCTGGTAACTATAGACCTATTAGCCTGACAAGCCTGGTCTGCAAGGCCATGGAACGTATCATCATGGAACTTATAAACAAAGATATAGGTAACCTCCAAACTCTAGATGCTACCCAATTTGGATTTGTAAAAGGTAAGTCATGTCTCCTAAACCTGGTAGACTTCTTTGAAACAGTTACTAAGGCCATAGACGAGGGCAAGGTGGTCCACACAGCCTACCTGGACCTCGCTAAAACCTTTGACACTATTTCTCATTCAGGAATCATTGAAAAACTCACCAACTTTAACATAAACCCTTACATCACGAGATGGTTGGCCATCTGGCTCACGGACAGAACCCACACGTTAAGAGTTGTTGATTCCAGATCTGACTCCAGGGTTCAGTCTTGGGACCATTTCTGTTTGGTATATACTTCTCCGAAGTGCAAGTGAATACCAAGGGTCTATGGCTAACCAAGTTCACAGATGACTGCATACTGGGTGCCATTATCGATTCCCCTGCCGATGTAGAAATCCTGCAAAAGGGCCTCACTGAGAATGACACCTGGTGTCAAAATCATGGCCTCAAACTAAATGCCAAAAAGTGCATTGTTATCCCCTTTGGCAAAACATGGTACCCATGAATTACCAAATAGGGGGAAGTACACTTAACACAGAAAGTGTGATAAGAGACCTTGGGACCCAAGTGGATAGCAACCTCTCCTTTGACAACCACATTGCCACAGTGGTCAGAAAATCTTTCTACATGGCTCACTTAATCACAAAAGGGTTTGCTTCTAGAAATAAGGAAGTCATCATTCCCCTCTACTCATCACTTATCAGACCCCTCACTGAATACAATGCCCCATTTGGGATGTACCTCACAAGACACCTACAAAAACTTGAGAGGACCCATAAGTACCTCACCAAGAGGATTGCTGGGCTCAAACAATTGCCCTATGCTGACCGGCTCAAGAAACTCAAACTCTACTCGGTCGCATACTGCTTACTCTGAGGAGACCTCTGTCTGACATACAAAGCTATGTCAAACCCGGAATTGTTGGACATGCGCCACTTGAAGAAATCCCAATCTCCCCAAACTACATGCTTTAGGGACCTAAACCTCACCACAACAATAAACAGGAGATGCTGGAGGGATAGATTTGTGTCTCAGAGACTTCCCATGCTCTGGAACAATATTCTCATCCACGTCAAGCAAAGCTCGTCATTAGCACTATTCAAGAGAAATCTTGATAAGTGAATGGGTGATAGGAAGTGATAGGAAGTTCACCCCTGGGATTGTCTGGGGCACTGCTCGATAGAGAGGCAGGAATTTAACAATACATGGGTGGCGAAGGCCAATACACTGTTGGCTAGGCTTGCCTTGGCCCTCGGGCTGATAGCCTAGTACCTACCAATGAACCTATATATATATATATATATATATATATATATATATATATATATATATATATATATATATATATACACACACACACACATATACACACCTTAAACCTCCTAGAATAGAGGCCCATGGGATATATGCAAATGACCCCTTACGGACATCAAGTGTTAAGTGTTTCAGCTATATGGCTTCAGAATATCCATGATGTTTTACTTTTCCCTTTTTAAGTCTTTATGGACAGACTCGGGCCAGCAAAGCTAATACAGAGATGTAAAGACAGAGATATGAGTGCTATATGAGTTATCACTGCACACATTGTATTGCATGGTGAAATGGTGGTGTTTTCCTTAGCTGGTACAGTTTCTTGAATTATGTAATGGTCAAAGTTCATTGTATCGACTGTTACATAATTCAGTGTTTTTTACCCTTTTTTTGAGTTTGTGCTATCCTGGAGTTAGTATATTTAATTTCCAGGGGTGTGGATGTAAAACTCACCATGTAAAAAGCTGTTTTTTTGTTTTACTTTTCATAATTGCAAATATAACTTACTGATTTACATTTTTGATTACTTTTTTGTGATGATTTTAGTGGTGATTAATGGTAATTGCCAGTGAGTTCGTTAGATGTTTTCTGTTTCAATCAAACTCACCCTCAATTATTCATTTATAGACTAATACATATATATATATATATATATATATGTATATATATATATATATATATATATATATATATATATATATATGTGTGTGTGTGTGTGTGCGTGTGTGTGTATATACATACATATATACATATATATACATATATATATATCCACTTTTAAATGTCGAAATTCCGAAATCACAACTTTTAAAAAAAGTACCCAAAACATTGAGATTTCAGAATCTTGACATTTAAAAATGAGTTAAAAAAATAATAAAGTAAAAGGAACTGCTTGCAGGGGGGCAAACCCCCCTGCACCCTCCACACCCTTCCACTTAAATATAACAACACTGAGATCGCACTACAGTGAAGGAAATGGTAGGTGCAACAGGAGCATTACCATTCTCTTCACTGTAGCGCAATCTCAGAGGTGGTATATTTATGTAGGGGTTGTGGGGGGGACAGGGGGGCTTGACCCCTGCAAACACTTTATTGAAAGTCTCTGTCTTTTTTTATTTAACATACTTTTAAATGACGAGATTCCGAAATCTCAATGTTTTAGGTACTTTTTTTAAAAGTTGAGTTTTCGGAATTTCGACATTTAAAAGTGGATCTATCTATCTACATATATATATATATATATATATATATATATATATATATATATATATATATTATATATATAGTATATACATATACATATACACACATATATATGAAATATGTATATCATATATATATATATATATATATATATATATATATATATATACATTTACAGCTGAAGCATTTTTTCTTAGTAGTTAAATGCATATTCAGGAAAACTACTTATTTACTTGTAAATTGTCCATTCACAGTGGAAGGCTAGGGAAAGCTTCAAAGGTAACTCAAAGTTACCTATTACAAGTGAAAAGAAATGATGCAAAAATTCAGCATCTCAACATAATAATCATGAATCTGTCTAAAACTATAATTGGGGTATACGTATTGTACACATCATTCAATACAATATAAACAGACACAAATTTCTGTAGAAGTGGAAGGGATGATAACCAGCTCCACCGGAATAGAAGGATAAAACCCGGACTATGATAAAGGTAAACTCTGGTTCAGTTAGTGCTCATGTGGCTGTTGGAGCTGTAGGGGAAGACAAAGGAATGATTAGGCTTTTCCTGTTTGTCTGTCTCTGGGAGAGGGTTGGGGATGAGGTGCTGATGCAAGCAAACCATCTTCTGATGTTGCAGTGGAGACCAGGGTTTGAGATACAGGATAAGCTGGGAGGAATCACTGTCCTAGGGTTCCGGGCGGGGACTCTCTCAAATGTCATACCTCAGTTCCTACCCAGACTCCTTAAGAAACATCAGTATGTATAAGTGGAAGGGCTATACTTTTGAATCAGCCCTTGCTAGTAGCAACAGTGGCTTTCAAGGCTCTCTCACTTTCCACTGGATTCCATCATTGTTAGAGCAGAATCCATCAACACCAACCAGGAGGACTAAACCTGTCAGGTGAGCTACAGAAGTAGTGACCATGGCCAGGAGGAGTGGCACTCAGGAGGGACCACAGTGCAATAGGGCACCCAAAAAATACAGTGGCAACATTAAAAAAGAAATGTGCAGAAGTTCCACTGGTAATTCAATATATCAACATAATGAACAAAGATTTGTCTGGAAACAGTAGTGTCCTACAGGTTTTGTAAACATTGTTCAACATATCAACATTCTGAAAAGCTGCAATAAGCAAAGAAAATGTAACTGTTCTTTCAGAATGAGTATGCAAGAGATGTGAAATAATCTGTACCAAGGTTGCACTAAATTAAGAAAAATGTAAACAGCTCTTTAAAAATAAAATAAGCTGTATTGTTGTTGTCCTTCAAGTAAATATTCAGTAATTAAAAGTACTGTATCAAATTGTATGTAAAAATATACATTTGCTACTTTGGGATTGTCCTGCAGTTTGAAAGTGAAGCTAACTCTGCTGTGTGCACATCTGTAGTGTTTGAAGCTTAATGTTCTTTTAAAGAGCTACTTTGGATCAGTGAATATTATCTTATTTTGAATGTCCTATCTGAAGTATGTGTCTGTGGAAACAAAAAAAAAACACTTCAAAAATTAAAAACTGAAGCCAACAGGAAATTTGTCATGGCAATCATAACACGAGAGTGGTGTGTGCAAGAGAGCTGCTGGACTTTCATGTTGGAGCATGCAAAGAAAGACAGAAAGCTGCCTGCAAGCACTTATCAGATTCTATTCAGATCTTGAAAGGTAGTGACAGATATGGCACATTATATCTTTAAACCAATGTAGTTAGGGTCTAGACTAGCTGCCAGAGTTTGCTATACATCATTTGTCTTTTCAGAAGGTTTACTTCAAACTTCTTCTGCATGACTACTCCTATTCGAATATGTAAGCAAAATGGTTTATGTTATTTATGGACTGGACACTCTAAATTGGCCCTAGGCCTGAGTGTGTGCATGTGTGTGCCTTCTGTGGAAGGTTGGGTGCTGGGCTGGCAACTCGACACCATAAAACTCCACTGCCAATCATGAGTGGACAGGTGATCTGATGTAGTGACCCCTAACCGGGAAAAGCTGAAAGAAGAAGAAGATTCATGTTTAAATATTTGTGGTAAGTGATTCACTTAATTATAAACTGAGGAATATGTGCAAGAAAGTGATACAATTGAGTGTTTGGTGTCAGCCTATTGAACACTTTCCATTCAAAGTTAAATGCAACCATTATTATATTTAAAGGTTGGATTATGTTAAGGCCAAACAATAATTTCCATCTGTGATTTTGCCAGGGTAGTCTGGCTGGTGGCAACATTAATAGAAATTTTCAAGGAGGGAGTTGGTATTGAAGAGTTGTCATTTACTCCCTTACTGGAAGATATTGTGTGCAAGGGGAGCTGTTAAGCTGACAATTTTCACTTACTGTTGGAAAGATTGTACTGGAAGGTAGCAAAACCTGTCTAAGGTCAGTAATATCTTAGGAGGAAGGAATTACAACTCTGACCTGCAGCTGTACAGTGTAAAGCTTATTTCAGTATGGCAGGTGTTGGCTGTTGCATGAGACAGCAGTGCGCATTTATCATATGCTCTTAAAGCTAGTTGACCATTGCACATTAATTAGCCTGCAGTGTGGATTGCAAGACCATAACCCTCCTTTTCCCATATTTGGTGGCAGCAAATGGGAATGTATACAAGTATTGCCCATAAACATAATGGACATGAATCTGTCAAGAAATAGAAAGGATGTGCAAGTGTTGTGCTGATTATTAAAGATAGTTACATAATTAACATGAATTTGCCTAGAACTGTAACTATTGTGAGGTGTTGTACACATCATTCAGTATGTTAATATAATGGACATGAATCTGTCTAGAAATGGAAGGGCTATGCAGGTGTTGCACATACCATTTTACATAGTCTAATGAGCATGCATTTTACTGGAAGTGAAAGTGTAGAGATGCTATACTGATAATGCATTGTTTAGAAGAAGTGCTGAACATCACAATTTTTCACAGCCCTTTTAAACAGTCTGCTAAACACTGTTTGTGGAATGGAATACTCAGAGACCTTCTCTTTGGTCTCATACAAATTTCACATTCCCTGAAATAAGGGAATAGCACCATGTTGGATCTGTGTCAACCATTTCACATACCTAAGATCTTTATTCTTATCATGGTCAGAAATGGGAACTGCTTTATGAACCATAACGCAAGTTTATACAAGTAATACTTAAAAAATCCTAAAGTAATGTATGTGCATCATACTTTAAAGGTCCTAATAATAAAATGCAAGTGCAATGAAGAGCCTGATATTTATTTATTGGTTGACACTCCCTGTGTAGGCAAATAACTGTCAGAAAAGTGAATTCTGTGGTTCTAAAAACCAAGAAAATCACACTGCATAAAAGGGTATTTATGTACTACTGGTACATATAAATGGCTTAAAATGCCATTTAAATGTCTGTCCCCTGGAGTATATGAACAGAAATGTATTGGATTTTCACAATACCCATTCTGTGTTACTTTTCTTTACATCAAAATGTGGCTCACCAGAGCATAAATGAAGGCTGCCAGCATAATGACATACATTTCACACTAGCCAATTATTCTAAATGACCTACTGTGACCCACACATCAATTTGCTGTCTTTTTAAAAATGAACTATTTTCTTCATTTATGCTCTGGTAAGCCTTGTTTTATATTACTATAAACAAAAGCGATATGCATCCTGTGAACATTCAGTTTACTTTCTCCCAATATTTACCAGGAGGCAGGAAATAAAAAGGGACTTTAGAGTGGCAGAAGATGATACATTACTGCTACTGATTAATTTTTTTTTTCAAGCCCTTTGCTTGACCACTTTGCCATTTGTTTCCTTGTGTAAATGTAGTTTTCTATATGGTACTAGTCCTCAGAAACCGCAGTGAGGCTAACAAATCACTGTCACATAATGCAAATAATACATAAATACAATAAAAATGACCTGCTATTATTCACAGCTTTGAACACGTTCAGGGTATTGCTTGTGCTGCATGATTTGCATTTCCATTACAACGCATTCGATTCTTGGGTGTTAGAGCGTACTCGAGCAAAACAAATAAATAGAGCTGCTTGGAATGTCCTACTATTTATCTAAATTTGAAGGTAGTCTGGAAAGTGCCCATTTTTATTCACTTCCATATCATAGAAAATGTTTTAAGATTGACCATGCAGATAGACTGTAGGTCATAAAAGCAGTTATTATCCATCATATGCTGTACATATATACAGGGTATTTTGTTCCGTTGTTTAGTCGGGCTTGTCCTTATTTTCTGATATGAAGTACTTTTCAATCTTTGTACTTTTTGTACTTGGTCATTCCAGTTGTTTTTAAAGGGTTGACAATGTCCCTGTGTGTTAACACTCATGTAAATGGGGGGGCGGGTCTTTTTAGGGGCTTTTTTTGATAGCAATAGTAAGATTTTTGTGTAGGGCATGAATCTGCCTCATAGTGCACTGTATATGCATACACATATGCATTCATTCATTCATTCATTCAATCAGTTCTCCAGTGTATATGAGCACCAATGAACTAGTAGAGAAAACAATACTAGAAGCTTCTTCGGGTATGAGTGGGAAAGAAACAGAAGAGGGATAGAAAGAAATTATCTAGTAAAGGAGGCCAACGCTATAGGGAGGAAAGATATGAAGCAATGATTCTAAACTTGTGTCAGAATGCTGGTAAGGGAAAGAAAAAGTGGTATGACATAGTACAGTAGGAACGATGATGCAATCAGATAATCGACCAGTAGGAACGATGATGCAATCAGATAATCGACCACTAGAAAGTAAAGAAGAAGAAGATCTGGACATAAAGGGAAGCAAAAGTGCAGACAACAGATGTGTTGCTTTCGAAGACCCAAACCTACTGGCTGGAGGGCTGCTCCTTATTCTTGTAAAAGTCTTCCTCCAGTTTCTGGTGAAGGCATGATACTAAAGGACTGGTAATGTGCCACAAATACTCCATCTAAAAAGGGAGAAGCACAAAGAAACCACAGGAACTACAGGCAGGTAGGTCCGACCTTATTAGTAGGGAAAATGGGTAAGTTATACTAAGGGAAATAATGTCTAGACTTTGGATGACAGCTAACTACAGAATACCTGCTACTGTGGACTGGCTTAGATATGCTTAGGTACCAAGTGATGTCGGGAAAGGAAACCTGTCTGTTTCATATACCTAGGATTCAGTAAAGTTTCTCTGTTCCTAATGGAATAGTAATTGGCAACTACTATAGTACATAAGCTTAGGAAGGTTTAACTTAAAAATGCTTCATCGGGCAAAAAAACATATAGGAATAATTACATCTTGGATGAATCTTTAGGAGTAGACCAAATTTAGGGGCCAAGACTAGTATTTATTTATTTTACATTTGTTAACCGGGGGTGTCTGACTGAGCCGAAAAGGCCCTTTTTCAGCACAGGCCCGGGGAGAAAAGCTCCACATAGAAAAATTACAAATACATTCAGACATGATCAGTATACACACAAATTACAAAAGACATGTTTTTACAGTGGTATGCAGCACATTAACAGTTACAGTGGAGAGAACAAACAAAAACATATTAAAAATAAAGGTAATTAATAGATTTGTGGTGTACAGCTGAAATTTGGAACATAGGTAGAATACATACATAGTACACAGGTACAGTACATACGTTGTAGATTAGCCAGTGTTTGTGAGTAAGATTGAAAACTATTATCAAGTACTCTAGGTTTAGTATGTGTACCTTATCCACTTTCACTAGCCTGGGGAATAATCATAGCACTGCCAACTTTGCTTGAGATGTTGCCTGATGAGGTCTTAGGAGGATTTGGATGATGTGTTTTGACTGCTAGTGGGGACAGAGTTACATTTTTTAGCCACTGAACTACTATATAGTGCATCTCCAAAGCTATTGTAGCTGTTGATGACTTCTAGTAGCAGTTTGCTTGATAATCCATGAGGCCTTTTGGCTGAGAGATGTTGTACTAGGTTTTTGAGGGCAGGACACTTATTGGGGAGGTAATAGATCGAATGACAGAGGTAGAGCTTATTGTAGGTTAGGAGGTTGGGCAGTTCAAGCCAGTGGAGCTGTCTCAAAGTAGTACAGTGATGAGTTCTATATGAGCAATTTGCAGCAAAGCGGGCAATTCTGTTATAGCAAACTTCCATTTTGCTTAGTTCAGTTTTGTTGAGATTAGTCAGGATGGGAGATGCATAGAGTAGGGTGGATAGAAGTTGGGAGTGAACAATGGCTGATCTTGTGTTGTTGGTAAGAAATGGTTTGATACGGTAGAGTGATCCCAGTTTGGCATGTACTTTTTTAATAGTTAAGTTGAGATGACTATCAAATTTTAGGTGGGAGTCTATGGTTATTCCCAATAGCTTAGCCTGTGCCACTGGAGCGATTGGAGTAGCATTTGTGGAGTAGATAGTGAATTGACTGTTATCAGTGTTTTTGTTAGAACTGGTTATAATCATAAGCTGAGGTTTCTTTGGATTGAGGATAAGTTGGGCTTTGGTTAGGTAGTTTTCAACGTCAGGGAATGCTAGCTGAGTTATTTGCAGGAGGGTGGGAATGTTTTGTGCAGCACAGATTAAGGTAGTGTCATCTGCATACTGAATGATAGATGCATGCTGTGTGGAGGTATGGAGGTCATTTGTGAAGATTGTGAATAGTAGTGGTCCTAAGATAGAACCCTGTGGGGAATCCTATAGTTATGGGCAGCTGAGGAGAGACATAATTTTCCCATTTCACAGCTTAGTACCTGTCAGTTAAGTAGCCTTGGAACCAGGTAAGAGTGGTATTTGATAGGTGATATTGGTTTAGTTTGTTTAGCAGGATTTGGTATGAGACTGTGTCAAATGCTTTGGACATATCCAAAAAAAGAGTTGACACCTGCAGGCCTTCATTTTTGTGATGGTTTACTGTGTCTGTGAAGCAGAGGAGGTCTGCAGTGGTAATATGGGCAGGTCTGAAACCACGCTGAGTAGGTGACAGGATGTTGCTGTCTAGGAAATATTTTAGCATCTGGGTATGGATGCATTTTTCTAGTATTTTGGCCAGGGTGGAGAGTAAAGCAATGGGTCTGTAGTTATTAAGTTCAGTGGAGGTCCCACCTTTATGTATGGGTTTAACATAGGATATTTTCCAGAGTTTGGGCACATAGTTTTCAACAACTGATCTGTTTATGAGAGTGGAGACTGGGATAGCAATAGCATCTGCTGTGAGTTTCAAGAAATAGCTGGGGAGTAGGTCGGCTGCTGTTGATGAGGTTTTTAGTTTGGAGAGCATGCTTTTGATTGAAGTGGTGGAAACTGTTTTGAGGGTAAAGCTTGTATTAGTGTTATTTGTGTTGGGGTGGATAGTGAGGAAGGAACTGTCCTGTGATACTAAGTATAGAATTGAGTTCACAAAGTGGGAGTTGAATTGTGTTTCAATGGGAACTTTAGTGTCAGGGATGGTTGGTTTGGGGGTAGCGTTTTGGGTGGATTTTAGTAGCTGGTTTACATTTTTCCAAAAATTTTGGGGGGTTGCGTTGGTATTTAGTTTGTAATGTCGTGTAGTAGGATTTTTTGTCCAGCCTAATGCATTTATTTGCATGGTTGCACAGTTCTTGGTACTTAGTTAGGCTTTGTGTTTCATTGTTTTTTTGATAGTAAAGCCAGGCAGTGTCTCTGGACTTGAGGATTTGTTTGGTTTATTTACTGAGCCAGGGGTTTGTAGAGGTTTTAACCTTGATTTTGCACAATGGAGTGACAGTGTCTAGGTGTTGTAGAAATGTTTTGTTGAAATATGCTACAGCCTGGTCAAGTGGGAGGGTTTTTAGGAGGGTCCAGTCACAGTTACAGAGTAAAGTATTGTGGACCTCAGGAGAGAATTTTTTGTGTTTCTAGTGGATATATAGTTAGTGGTTTTGCATATGCTTGTTCTACTATGTATAAAGTATATTATGTTGTGGTCACTTAAGGTGTCTGGGAGACTGCCTGCGTGGGGGTACAATGTGGGGTTGTTAGTTAGGAAGGTGTCTGGGAGACTGCCTGCATCGGGGTACAATGTGGGGTTGTTAGGACCCAGTCAAGGATGGCTTCCTTTTTAGATTTTATTATCACATCTAGTTGGAATTTTGCTAGCTGCTGGTAGCCATGGAGATTTATTAGATTACTTGGTGGTTCTGATATGCAGGTGAACCAATCTAGGTTGAAATCCCCCAGAATAAGGGTTTCTTGTGAGTATGTGGAAGAACACCAGGATAAGAAATCTTCAAGGCTACCAGGTGTATTACCAGGTGGAATACAGACGACAATTGTGGTGATGACCTTTTTAGGGTGAAGTTGAAGTTGTGAGATAAATATGTTCCAATTACTGGGGGAGGATTGATATTAATACTAGGCTGCCTGTCCAAAGGTACATCTGAACTGCATCTCCTGAACAATGTCCTGAATTACAAAGAATATTATTGCCCTAACCCCCACAAAGGACCTCTGTTCTGGTGATAGATTTGTGCTAAGAACTACTAAAGCAAATAATTAATCGGGAGACTAGCTATACTCCTGTGCCATCCCCAAATTCTGAAACACCATTGCTACACAAGTAAAAATGACTAACAAACTCTCAAGGTATAAAATCCAGCTCAAACAATACCTTACCCATCCCTGTCCATGTTGAAGTTCATCACCAGGTTGAGACCCCGAGTGAAAGCACAAACTCCTTATTGCTTATCACTAAACTTTCTGCCATCCTCACCAATTTGTAACAGGCAGTCTAAATAGAACTAATCCTATACAATGCTCTCTCATTCATATGCTATTACCGCTATCATTCTATACTCCATTAATTTCTTCCCTGTCCTCCTACACAGTTTTATAAATTATTTCCTTATATCTCTTGAACTCTTTACAAACTTATACAATACTAAAATCTCCCTTTCTACACGATTTTATAACTAATTAAGTATCTTATTGTATAATCAGTAGCTAACATACTATGTTTTTTGATACTTTTGGCAACTTGCATACAGTGAGCTTAAGGTTATCACATATGAATTCTCATGAGTATGTTTATATATATATATATATATATATATATATATATATATATATAGGTCCCCTTCAGACGGCCAAACTCTTAAAAGCTCGACTCTCATATGGCCGAGGCCATATTATCAAACTTTTAAAAGTTTGAACCGTCTGAATGGGGATCTCCATAGAGCACTGAACGGGAGGATTTCCCTTTACTGCAATGTAGTGCGATCTCGGAGTTGGTATACTTAAATAGCGGGGGGGGGGATGCAGCCCCCCCCCCCCAACGTGGGGGGTGCAGAGGTGCTTGCCCCCCTGCTAGCACTGTTTAGTTTTTTTTTTTTTTTGGTTTATTTTTTTTTCACGTTTTCGAACATTCAAATGTTCGATCATATGGTCTTGGCCATATGAAAGTTGAACATTTGGGTGTTCGATTATGTGAAGTAGACCCATATATATATATATATATATATATATATATATATATATATATATATATATATATATATATATATATATATATATATATATATAGATATAGATATATGTATATATGGATCTACTTCACATGACTGAAGACTCGTTTGACAGAGACCAAAATACCTAATTTTCAAAATACTGAAAACTCATTTGTCGGAATCTCATTTCAAAATACTACATTTTAAACCACAGACATCCACACTTACATAAACAATGACTAACTCTTTCCAGAACTTAAAAACTACTTACTTACCCTCTTAACAGAAACCAGACGATATAAAACCAAACTAGGTTGGGGGGGGCTATGACCCACCAACTATATATACTAACTCCAGAATTGCACTACAGTGGGAAAAAGGGAAAATACCTTTTACTTGCCTTACAGTAGTCTACACACTGCTTCTACTGCTGGGGACACACAAAACATCCGCCATATTAATTTAGATACTTCCCATAAAAATGTAAAGAGACATACCCAGATTTAGAAATACTAAAACATTACTTTCTACGTGATTATCGGTATTCTCACAGTCAGCCCTTTAAGTTACGGTAATTCTTTTTATCACAAGCAAGTCACAGGTGAAGGGAAACACACATCATGTCTATGGCTTAAAATTCACTGAAATGAGATTCAGTTGAATGAGTTTTCAGTATTTTGAAAATTAGGTAATTTGGTTTTGGTCAAATTAAATTCTGTCAAATGAGTTTTCAGTCATGTGAAGCAGACCTATACATATATATATATATATATATATATATATATATATATATATATATATATATATATATATATGGGTCCCCTTCAGATCATTCAACTTTTAAAAGGTTGACTTTCATATGACTGGGACCATATGATTAAACTTTTAAAAGTTCGAATGGTCTGACTGGAGATCTCCATATAGTGCAGAACGGGAAGAGTTTCCTTTTCCGCAATGTAGTGCAATCTCGGAGTTGGTATATTTAAATAGTGGGGGAGGTGCAGTGGTGCTTGCCCCCCTGCTAGAAACATTTTTTTTTGTTGTTGTTTTATTTTTTTTTTAACATGTTCAAACTTTTAAATGTTTGATTATATGGTCTTGGCCATATGAAAGTCGAACATTTGAAAGTTTGATCATGTAAAGTAGACCCATATATATATATATATATATATATATATATATATATATATATATATATATAGTGTTGTATATACGTATTAGTTTTATGTGAATGGGCACTATTTACATAGCTGTTCATAGTCAGTTTTGGTTTATGTATTTATTTACCTATGTATTGAGGATGTGCGTATAATCAGGTGGTGCAATAAAGAATTTATTTAAATATTTAATGAAATATGAATTTCTATTTTGACGGACTCATCTGGTATTTATATAATTTTTGTAAGATCGTACGTATATTTGTTTGTTTAAATTTATTAAATGACTAGTATGATTATTTTGGGTCTACCTGACAACGTCAACAGATTAGAACGCCGACAATGAGAACACCGACGCCAGAAGATCGACAACTGAGAAGACCGACGGATGAAAACCCCGACGCTGAGAACACCGACATGGGAAAAGGCTGTGTAAGTATGCGGTAGTGACAGACGTTAGGGTGCGAGTAAGGTAAGTGTGCAATATTGACGGTCTGTAGGGATAGGGGTGGGTTAAGTGAGTTAGGGTTAGGGTGCGGGTTAGGTAAGTGTGCGGTAGTGATAGTCTTTGGGTTAGGGGTGGGTTAATTGAGTTAGGGTTAGGGCGCGGGTTAGGTGAGTGTGCGATAGTGACAGTCTTTGGGTTAGGGGTGGGTTAAGTGAGTTAGGGTTAGGGCGCGGGTTAGGTAAGTATGCGATAGTGATAGTCTTTGGGTTAGGGGCGGGTTAAATGAGTTAGGGTTAGGGAGCGGGTTAGGTGAGTGTGCGATAGTGATGGACCTTAGGGTTAGGGTTTGGGTTAAGGTTGTAGATAGTTGTGTATGTGAGGTTTAGTGTGGGTTTGAAAGGATTTTGGTGTGCTTGTGTTGTGTGTGTGCTTTTTGGACAGGGGATTTGTTTTGTTTGTTGATTGTCGGTATTATGGTGTGTCAGGCATGTGAACTGTCGGTTATGTGGTGTCAGTGATTTCGTTGTCGGTGTTGTGTGTCGGTGTTGTCAGGTAGACCCGATTATTTTACACTTTGACTTGGATGTTATACAAGACCTTTTCGTATGCTGACACACTAGGTTCTGATGAATTCTACACAAAATTACATATGATGAAAGTTCTTAACCTTGTGTTATTTTATCTGTATTTTATTCTGTTTCACTGTGTGCAGTGAATATCAAGCTTGGTTTTGTTAACACAGACAACTGAAGAAGATGACATTGTAGAATTTTTTCAGACACACCACAACAGCTTACTTTGGTTTAACATTTTTTTCTTGAAGGTGTTGCTTCTAGAATCACCTGTCACATCTATGTTATTGGTTCCATAATTTTATAACTTACTTCATTACATATCTTGAACTCCTTGCTAACTTTTTTTTACTGAAATGTAACACTAAACTTCTTTACGTTTTCTCTTCTACAGTATCAATCCATTTACTTCCTGCAAGATTTTAGAGGTACAAGAACTACATAGACTTATAATTGTTGATGTAAATATGTTACTGAATATGCCTGTCTTGTAATTATGTTTGTTTTTTCATGAGAAATGTGTTATTTTGCTAATAACTGTCTGAAATTCAGTTGTTAATATGAATGTACTGTGATGGGTTTTTTCTTCCCCAGCCTCCATTGAAAATGTGCTGCATCCAGTTAGACTTTTCCAGTCAAAGACAAATAAATAAATAAATTTCAGAGATAAGTGTAATTCTCCTGCTCTGTGGATTACTACTGAGATTATAGGTGAAGTACTTCATCTGTTTTTTGGAGAGCTTACAGGAAGCAGCCCCATAACAGCTCATAACCATAATCCTCTGCAACAATCATGGAAATGATCAAGAGAGATATAGTAAACCTCCAGACACTGGACCAAAACCAGTTTGGTTTCATCAAGGGCAGATCATGCCTACTCATCCTGGTGGACTTATTTGAGAAAGTCATCAAAGCAATGGATGAGGGGCAAAATCATTCACACTGCCTACCTTGACCTGGTGAATGCATTTGACACAATACCCCACTCAGACATTGTTGACAAACTCAAGAGGTTATGTACAAACCCCTATGTCACCCGGTGGATAGTCAGATAGCTCACAGACAGGACCCAGGAAGTTAGAATTGGGGAGTCCACCTCCACAAAGAGACCAGTCACAAGTGGAGTCCTCAGGGATCAGTCCTTGGACCGCTCCTTTTTAGCATTTACTTCTCAGAAGTCAAGGCCAATGTTGATGGTCTCTGGATGACAAAATTTGCAGATGATTGCAAATTAGGAGCTATAATTGAATCTTACACTAACAGAAGTGTTCTCCAGGAGGGGCTAACACAGACAAACAACTGGTTTCAGAGCCATGGTCTAAAACTAAATGCCAAGGAATGCATAATAGTACCTTTTGGGAAGTCATCCATCCCTGCTAACTATCATATTAGCAACACACTCCTTAGAGTTGACCCAGTGGTCAGGGACTTAGGGACACACATAGATAGTAACCTAGCCTTTGATCATCGCATGTTGTACAACTTATAAACAAAGGTATGGCATCTAAGTCCAAGGAAGTCTTTGTTCCACTGTATTCGGCATTCATCCGACCTGTCATTGTGTATGATGCCCCCTTTGGTATATACCTAAGCAGGCATAGCCAACAGTTGGAATGTCCACAGAGGTTCCTCACTAAAAGAATGCAGAGCATACGTAAAATGTTTTATGCAGACTGCCTCAAGGACCTATCCCTGTATTCTGGCTCCTACAGGCTTTTGAGGGGAGAGCTATACCTGGCATACAGGGCACTTTCAGACCCCACTCTGATGGACCTCCTGCATGTCCACAAAACAAACAGCACCAGAATTACCCATTCTAAAGACTTAAACCTTGCCTGTGATATAAATAGGATCTGCTGGACAGATAGGTATGTATCCCAGAGACTACCCCATTTATGGAACAGGCTCCTCATCCATGTGAAGCAGAGTTCCTCCCTAATCCAATTCAAATTGGACAGCTGGATGGGAAACCAGAAATTCATCCCTGGTTTGGCACCTGTGTCTTTAACAAACACAGGTAACATGTAAATTCTTCATCTCCCAGGTCCATGCTTACACTTATCAAGGGTATCAGATCTTGTCAGAGAGTTGGGATGCATGGCTAGGCTTAAAAAGGCCCTTGCAGCCTTTAGCCTAGTAAACACCTATGAACCTAAAAGTGAAGTAAATTTACAAGAGACAGAGTAAAGTAGAAGGCTACCAGGAAGTAAAACTGGTTTGAAGGTAGAAGAAACAGTGGGCAGGTGGAGATGTATTATTTGCAGGAATGCGTAAAAACAGAAGTTATGATATTTGTTTCAAAATATTCAAAGGACTTGTGAGTGAATGCATATGGAAAGAAAGAATTTCTAAAAGGAGGAAGCAAGCTACATCAGAAACACAAGGAAATTTCATTTAAAGGGGTGGATAAATGGAATGGACTCCTGAAATTGTTGAACAGTAAGGTAACAAATACATGCAAGTCAGCTTGAGAAAGATGAAGCAAAGGAAAGGAGAAGCTACTGTGTGTTAGCTGTAGTAATGAGGCAAAAAATGAAGACATGTAGTCTTCTGTCAACATTTTTATATGCATATTTATGTTAAAAATAAATGTGTTTAGTCAACAACAGACCTCAGATTACTGAGAATGAGGTTCTGACTTCAACATGACTGGCAGATGTTGCAGAAGATTATAGTTATGAGCTGTTATGGAGCTGCTTTCTGTACTCAAAGGTGCCAGGCCTGGTTCCTTATACCTCCATTTACCTACAGCACATCTTTGAACAAGTAATTTGACCAGATAGTGCTCCTGGGTCATCCCCAAAAAGGGACATTTATGTTCAGTTGTCATACCTGGCTAACAAGTTTATAAATAAAAATAAAATTAAAAAATAAAAATGTTACAGTCATTGTTCACCACCTGACATCAAGAAGACATCAGTGCCTAAATGTTTGCTCTTCCATAAAAGCTTTAATACCTTGAGTTGTAGGCTATAACAGACATACCATGAGGTAATGGAGAGCAAACTAAATTTGAGAAAATTATGGATGTGTTAGCAAAAGCTGCAAGAGTCTGCAACACAAGTTTCAAACAGTAAAAAACAGATACTGAAGGAATCCTAAAGGCAGTTTCAGACAGACTACATTAATCAGCAGGCCCTACAAAATGAAATGCAAACTCTCAGACAAGATAAAAGAATGGAGACTATGTTTTCAGCTAAAGAAACTATGTGTGAATGAGTTAATTTAAAGGAAGACTTCATCCATCATCGGTGATATCTGTTCAGTAGCAAAGGAACCTCTTTGCATTATAATGGTAGTCACCTTCCCAAAAATGATTCCATTACCTAAAAGACTGTCAAATATTCAGCCAGAAGCAGACTGTCACTTGGAGGTACCTGTCCTTTCACATGCTCCCTAGAAGCAGGACCACAAGAACTCTCTGATGTAGCCCACACCTGGCAATCCTACCAAAACTTACGAGGAACATGATATCTCTTTGGCTACTACTGAGATGAAGGAGAAGAGGCAGGAATCACAGCAACAGCACGTCTGCTTTAGGACTGGTCTCTAATCCTTTCCTTACGTTAGACACTTCCGCATTATTAACTAATTCATTACTGAGACCCTGGAGGGGAATTTCTCAAGACTGACTTTTGGGTCCCTGTATCTTCAGAAGAACAGTGATATCAGACTGTGGGGCATAAATGTTTCTAAGCACCCTATCTTGGATATGTAAGTGTTACTTGATTCAAAGAAGAGGCAGACAGGTAACAATCTCCACTGAGGATTATGGGAGTAACCTCCATACATCTACTTTCCCCATGAAAGAAAATATATACATGAGTCTACATCTATACATCTACTATACTAGTAATCACAAATGAAGTAATCACATATATCTCAAGGCATATTCAAACACACACTCACATACACCCACATATTTCCAACACACAGCATAATCACACAGCAGCACAGACACACACATACACACACACACACACACACACACACACACACACACACACACACACACACACACACACACGCATACACGCACACACACACACACACACATTCCCAACACACAGCATAATCACAAAACAGCACAGACACACTCACAAAAACACACACACACACACACACACATGCACACACACACACACAAAGCACACACGCACACACACACGCACGCGCACACATGCACACACAACATACCCACACGCAGACACACATGCACACGTGCGCATGTGCACACACACACACACACACACACACACACACACACACACACACACACACACACACTCACTCACACAAACATTCACAAACCACATACACCACTGCACAAAAGCAATCCAAATTAAGTGTTTAGACAGAAGTATGTGCTTACCTGGATCTATTAGTTCACTGTTTTAGGGACATTTTCATTGTGTTGTACACCCATGCAGTTGGTACATAGAAGTTCAAAGGGTAAGGGAATGAATCAGAGTTTCTCCCCAAGCAATACCACAAACACTGTTTCAAACTACCCCATTATGTTGCATATAATGGACATCCTTTGAAATTGTGCATGTGAGCCCTGATGACAATAAGGATCATGTTGTGATCTCTCCTAGTAGAAGCTCATAACTCATTTTATCAAGTTGCCAAGTTCTCAAACACACACACATGCACACAAAACACACACACACACGCACACAAACACACACGCATGCACACAAACACACGCGCGCACTCTCACACGCGCACACACACACACACACACACACACACACACACACACACACACACACACACACACTCACACACATACACACACACACAGACACACACACAGTCTCTCTGTATTTCACGTTGGAGTTCAGAACAACTGACCTTCAAACTGAGATTTTTTCCCTCACACTGGAATTTTCGAGTCTTTCTTGTAGCCAGTGAACATGAAATAATGTACTCCATTCCCCATTTGTAGACAGATACTAAAACATTGTTCTTAAATAACAACGTACTAACTCACAAAGTATTCCTGTTAGTCTAACAGATTGAGTAACTGCAAAACATATGTTGTTCCAATAAAAGGTATGATATCGTATCAACTCTATGTTCTAGTGTTGTGGAAGAATGGCAACCCCCCCCCCCATTTTCTATATTGCTTAATAGAAAGGACACAAAAAGGAATGTTGATTAGTGCAGTCACCAGAGCCACTATTAACTTTCAGTTTAAAGCTATTTTGACTCAGTCTAGTTTGTTTATAAATTGCGTTTTTCTAGAAAATTCAAGCATTTTATAAGGAGGTGGAATGATAAGGATTGCGAAGAAGAGACCCTTACAGCATTCTTACTCTGCTTGTTCTGTCAGTTACTAATGCAGGATGACAAAACCATCTGAAGAACTTACAGGATCAGGGTTTTCCAAGCTTTCAGGTATTACAGCAAAGGACACATCACTTCTGTGTGAAAACATTTCCAAACCTTTACCTGCAAAGTTATTAGATTTAGTGTGCTGCCAAGCTGGTAGCTCTATAATTACATCACATTTTAAGCACTCGTACACATCTGTTCATAACTGCATATAAAATGCATGAGGTTAGCATCATGTTGTACACTGGAATTCTACTCCATGTTCTACCAAAATATTGCTTAATGCTTATGATTTAGATTATCATCAAATATGCAAAAATTAAAAATGCATATGTAATCTGTACAGAGCAAGCATATGTTTGTTTCTGGTTTACTCAAGTCATACAGATATTCCTTTAGTGACACACATAGAGTTGCATACATTTTCAAGCTGTAACAATTTGTAGGAATATTTTCTAAATAATAAAATATGTGTTATATCTTGTCTGTATATCGATACAGAATGATTTATTGTTGAAGTGTAACATTTCTGTATCTTAAGATTTTAACAACTGAACTATACTGACTTTACAGAATATATTCATCGAAATGTAAATAAAGAAAAAAAGATCTAAGGTGAAAGAACGGAGAATAACTTTCATATCAGATTCCTCACTGTTGGTGGCTTACAACTTCTTGTTTATGATAAGTTGGACTTGAGGTCATCTCATGTGAACAAAAGTTATTTTCTAAAACAGTTTGTTTACTTAGTAAATGTATGAGACCAGCATCATTCAGGATTTGCTGGACTTGCTAAATAATAATGAAACCAGCACAGTACAAAACAGAGTCCATTCCTGACAAGTACTTTAGAATCTTTTGATTTATTATTGAAAGAATACGCTGCAAAGGCTGAATGTTGAGATGCTAAAATGGATGAGGAAGTGTGAAATAGAAATATTTTCAAGCATTTTTTAATCATTATACTGCTATATTTATTATACTATGGGTGGATAAAGTGCTAAATCTGATTTCCTACACATTACAGGTCAACAGAAGTCTGTTAAAAATCTCAGGTTTTATGTACAGCATTTTATGTTATGGAATTTCAGACAGCTGCCATTGCCTTTCAATAAACCCAGTTAAGTGAGCCCTAAATTCATGGACGAATAAAAACCCTAAACAGTTTAAGTGCTCATACAAATCAGAGAAAGACAGGTGTAGCATTTTGGTTTTACAAAATGCACAGGTATTGCATTCAAATATGTACATTAAGAAACAAAAGTAAGCAGTCGACTATGTCGCATAAAGCATTCAGTCTCTTTGAGCTGGTTATAGCGAGTATTCATGGTTCCAGCTCTATTTCTAAGCAGTTACTTCAGAAATTAAATACTAAGATGCTGATATTTAAATAATTCCCAAGTTGCATTACATTGTGCTGAAAACTGGTGGATATTACATGTTCATGAATGACCATAGATATGGAACACATTGTTAGGAGTTCACCTGAATAAAAACTATTACAGCGCATTATTATGGATACACAGAGGATGATAATTTCAGACATGAATGAGTAGAAAACTTTGATTATAGATAATATTTTTTCCTAATATCATGGTGTAATAGGTTTTATATGTTAAGTTTTGACTTGCTAGAATCAAGTCTCTGATCAGAGATCTGTGTTTATGCATTTAAATTACCATTTTACACAAGAAATGGCAAATAAATTATTTTAATCTGGGGATAATAAAGCAAAATCTAACTCATGTTCTTACTTGTTCTCATTTGAGAAACAAGGGAATGAAATGCAAATTGTGTAGTTAAAGTGTGAAGATATGAAACTGCAATTAGAGAACAGATGATTAAGTGCAGAGCTTTTTCTAATAAATAAATAAATAAAACATTTATCTGACACTTTAAGAAGTAAACAGTGGGATAAATAAAATCAACAGATAGGTGGAATGAACCTAGAAACGATATTAGGCAAGTAATCACAGGGGACAATAAGAGGCCTTGCCATATACTTCTTTAAGTAGACACCCTTAAGGTGCTTGCCACCTTTTATTAGTACTTAATTTTGTCCACTTCCCAAGTAGGGCAATACATGACAGCTCTGATGTAAGTTTATTAAAGTCCATCCAATCATCAAGACTAATCTTAAAAATAGACAAATAAAGCTTTACTTGAACTGTAGTGGTAACATCTGCAATACATTGACTAAGACATCTCTCTGGTAAGTCTTGTTTATCTGTTGGTGAAAACATAAGTCCCTAATATGAGTATTTGCAGAGCCACTGGTTTTGTGAAGAAACAGGATGTCAAATAGTACTGGGTCTTTCATGGCTCAAAAACTGAGTCACAGAACACTTCAAAACAGACTGTCTACAAAATAAATGCTAAACAGTAGAGGGCCCATCCCTTATCCCAGCAGCATCCCACTAGTTACAATTTTACATTAATAGAGGGTACTTTCACTACTTGGAATCTATTGGATACCTACTTTACAACACAGTAGACAATATAGGGGGGGTTATATTAAGAGAATATCAGCATGGGGATAATGCCAAAGGTGTGTCCAGGATAAGATAATCAGCATGCACAGAGTGACCACAGTCTACTTCTGTAACCCTTTCAAAGAAGTTCATTAGGTTCAGAAGACAGGACCAGCCTTTCACAAAATCAAACATAATGTGGTCTACATCAGCTATGTTGCCTCCGTCTGCATAAGTTACTTCTACTATGATATGTTCCATGGCTTTGCATATAAGGCTGGTGAGGCTGATGGACTTACAATTACCTGAGTCTGTAGAGGAACCACTTATATGTAGAGGAGTCACATTGGCTGCTCCCAGGCATCAGGGGCAAACTCTGTGGGTAGGCGGAGTCTGAACAATTTAAGTAAAGACTTGGACAGTCCATAGTTGGTACTGATAAGAGTGCAGCCTGGTATGTTATCTGGTCCCATACAAAACATAATTTTTAGCTTATGACAAGGATTATAAAAATCATTCCAAGGTGATTACAGGGAAAACTAAATTTTCAGAGATAGTGAGTGCAAGAATGTGGATAGGTGGGATATTATTAGCATTAAATTTCTATGCAAATATATTGTCCATATGCTTTGGATTGGAGTATGTTACAGCATTATAAAGGAGCTTGCTGCATTGTTGTGCATTACTGCTTAATTTCCTGATATAACTGAAGAAAGATTTGTAGTTATCTTTGGAATCTGTAGTGACCTTAAGTTTTTACTCTGCTTTACATTTTCGAATAGTGCTCTTAAGTTCCTTGGTGACATGTGTGGTCTTCAGGTAGGGGATCTTACAACATTTCATTTCCTTCTTTTATTATGCAATTTACTAATGTGGGAGTTCTAAATTAACCATTATATGTGGGTTAGATGGATACAGAATTTTCTATGCAATAGTTTTGATGCTGATAAAAAAACAGAGTTGAATGTAACAGCACTCTCAGTTGAGTCAATTTGCTGTGGATTAGTGGGATTTTTATTTAAGGCTTCTACAAGTTGAAGAAGGTTTACTCTGGAGAAGTCCCTAATGGTGTTTCCATTTGATGGTGTGTGTGTGTGTGTGTGTGTGTGTGTGTGTGTGTGTGTGTGTGTGTGTGTGTGTGTATGATTGTGTGGGAGGTAATATAGCAATAACCCACGCCTGGGTGTGGGTAATGCTGGATTTACCTACGGTTGGCGTGGTTTGGTCACGAGGGCGAAGCCCGAGTGGCCAAACAAAGCCAACCGTGGGTAAATACAGCATTACTCACACCCAAAAGTGGGTTATTGCTATTATACAGTGACATTATTTAAGAAAAAAAAATAATTACTTTTCTTAAATAATGGCATTGCATAATGCCTCCTTGCTGCCCTTACGCAGCTGTCTGGTAATCTGCGGCAGTTCTGATGTACTGCGCATACGTATGTCTACGCAGCACATCAGAACTGTGGGCAAAAGCAACGGAGAAAGCAAGATCTCCGTTGCTTTTTACAAACTGTTTCGCTATATTAAATGGGTTTAACATAGCGAGACAGCTTTAAAAAAAGCAACGGAGAATCTCTGTTGCTTTTTTTTAAAGCTGTCTCGGTATGTTAAACCCATATAACATAGCGAGACAGTTTTGAAAAAAGCAACAGAGAAAACAAGATCTCCGTTGCTTTTTACAAACTGTCTCACTATGTTAAAGGAGTTTAGCATAGCAAGACAGCTTTAAAAAAGCAATGGAGAATCTCTGCTGCTTTTTTAAAGCTGTCTCGCTATTTTAAACTCGTTTAACATAGCAAAACAGTGAGAAAAAAGAGTTAATAGTAATGGAAAAACTCCGAGCGACTGGACCTTTTTCCATTACTATAACTCTGATTTACAACGTGCATTCTGACCAATCAGCGTGCACGTTTTTGAATATTAATGGGGGGCAGTTGTATAATGCAACATTAAGACTCAGAAGGCAACTGATTTGTGTTCAGATTTAACCAAGAATGAGAAGATATATGCTGGGATATGGTAGCCGAAGAAGTAAGTTCAAAAAGAAAGACTTGATTTGAACCTACCATTTTAGTTAAGTCCCTTGAAAAAAAGTGAAATAAGTGAAGATACGTTGCCTTTTAGTAATAAAACACCAGCCTGCTTTTTGGATATGTCCATTGATAGTATTAGAAATGCTATTTCCAACAATTGGAAAATCATAGAAGGAAACAGTAAATTTTTTAAAGTAATAGATAGTCATTCTTTATTTGTTTACAAGAAGACCAACAGTTTTAAAATGTTGTTACAGAAGGATAGGACTACAATTCCATTTCCTATTAGTAACAAAGCTAAGGGAGCATATACATTTGGGGCTTGTACAGTTTGTAGAGTCATCTATGAAGGACCCTACATTTTATTAGCACATGTAGAACAAATTATCATGGCACCAGGTAGGTTTACCTATAACTTTAAAGGAATAATATATATTAGTTTATGTTCTGGATGTCATGCATTTTATGTAGGTAAGACTACGAGAACTCTAGAAAAAATAATAAAGGAACATTTATAACCAAACTAACAAAGACCAAATCCAACAAAATTTCACCACCAGCAAGATAGTTCAGGCATGAAAAATGCAGGCCAAGAAGAGCTTCCAGGAGGGCGTGGCTAGCATGGTCATGGTGTAGCAGCAGATTTCACAAGCTCCACTAAGGAAAATATATCTTCACTGGAAATTTGTTTCATATCAAGAAAAAGTGGATTTATTTTTGCAGAATGTGATAGTATTCAACATTCTCTTCAGGAATATCTACTTATAAATCAAATTTGGTTATAATTTCCAGTCAAAACCTTCATCTGAACAAATACTTCACTTCTGGGAGATTTTCAACATGAATTATACTAAGGCAAATGACCAGGACTCCAGTATAAAAAAGGAACTACAGACTTTAACAACTATTCAAGACCTCACAACTAAGATTGATATAATTGACTGTAAAATAGACAACTTTAAAGAAAAAGCTACCAAGCAGATGGATATGCTTTATGAGGATCTAAAACAGCAAAAAATTCAAATCACTAGTATTGAGGAATCATTAACAGACTTCAATGGAAGATTGCTAGAAAATGAAAACAACATAGAATTTTTGCTTAAACAAAATACTTCATTGCAACATAAACTGGATGATCTAGAGAATAGATCACGTCGGAATAATATAAGGATTTTTGGTCTTCAGGAAAATATAGAAGGAAACAATTATGTCAAGTTTCGTCAGCTTATGGCTGCCAACATTTCTAGATTTACCAGAGGCTTTATCTTATGGTATAGAGAAAGCACATCAGTCTCTCACATCAGGAAACAGCACCAACAGGAAACAACCTAGATCTGTCATAGTAAAATTCCTATCATCTTCACAGCCTGGTCAAAAGCACCTTTAAAATACAATGACTCTATCATTCGCTTCGATA